>NW_027272935.1:0-58086 GCF_040938485.1 Diadema antillarum | reverse complement strand
GAACGCTGTATTTGCCCGGCATATCTGCAAGCATTTTTATTGATGAATAGTTGCTATGGATCATTGTGCTATACCATGTGATTTGCATCCTGAAGTGACCGCAACGTACCTTATGCAATTGTTTTTCGCCCGTCATCTGTCGTTTGTCGGGTGTCGTCTGTCAGTCTTTAAACTTTTTACACTTTTTTACTTCTTAAAAATCCCTGGCTGGATTTTCACCAAACTTGTCAGGAATTATCGTAGGGAAAGAGGTCACAAGTTTGATCAAATGAGCTACACTGCCCCCCCCCCCCCCAAGGATCAGAGGCATAGCCGCCTATGCCAGTTACTAAATGATTTTCAAAAATCTTCTTCCAGGTCCAGAAGTGCTAGACCCAAGTAATATTGTGGGAAGATACCTTTTAAAATGAATGATAAGAGTTGTATTTAGGAGTCCCCGGAGACATCCTGTAGGCCTCTTTGAGGGGTACCATGAAAAGGGGGGGGGGGGGGGGTCCACCATTGTTCCATATATGTACATGTTTTGATTTCTTAAAAACTCCTGGCTTGATTTCAACTAAACTTGCCTGAGGTTTGCTGACTAGAGCAACAAGTAGTGTTTTGAAACTGGATTCAAAGCATTGGGGCAAATTTTATAAAAAGCATGAGGCTAGTTGACACGAGGACGCCGTACACTGCGACTTGGATCAAACACATTGCAAGTTGTCAAAGTACATGTACTTGAGCATTCAATGTGTTCATGTAGCATGCCAGTCAATGTGAATGACAGAATAACCTCCATGGCCACTGCACCTTAATTAACTCTCTTCTCCAAAATACCTGTGTTCCCACTAAAACATTATGTTGTATTACTATTATAATATTATAAGTACTGTTTGATTCCATTGACAGCTGGAGAGGTACAAACTAAAGATGATGGAAACTCAAAGGGACCTTGAGCATCAGTTAGAACAGGCCCAGAGAGAGGCTCGTGAAGCACAAGCAGAGCTCATGAAGATGAAGGTCTCACAGGAGGTAATAATTATTTTTGTCTGTTTGTGAATGGTTTATATACCACGTACGTGACCCCCACCAGTAAACTTGCCTAAAAAACTGCATTGTCTTAGGCTCCGGCAATGCACAAACCGCAACCAGCCAACACAGAAAAGAGAGAAGAAATTTGAATAAGAATAGAACCACTCGACTGGCATGCCATGCTACCCTGAGTGTATCCGTATACACTGCACAACTGCTGCCTAAACCTCACTTTGTCTTTTGCGCTCTTGGGCGCTAGTCATCTCTCGCAGCGTCGGCCTGTTCGTGTGCGCTTGGCGTTCGATTGTTCGGCTGGGTGAGATATCACGCTCTATTCAGGCTGGGACCCAGCGGGCCATTCAAACATTGGTACCATCCCCTCCTACGGCGCCAGTCCACCTGCCCGTGTACTTGAGTGCCCTTGGTACTTATTCTCACACTCGTCCATCGCCTGCGCTTGGCGCTTTCCGTGGTGCTCTCCAGCTTCCTCCGTCTGGTCCGTTGCAGGCAGCTCCCCCCGCTTGCATGGGTTTTTGCCCCTCCTGCAACAAAGAATTTAGGGCAGGGTTCTCCTTCCAAGCGGATGTTGCTGGCAATGGTGACTTCCCCTCGGGCTTTGTCAAGCCCCGCTTTATGAGATCTGCCATCCCACCTCGCGGTTTTAGGACGTGAGTCGCAGGCAATTTAAGTCTTCCATGGGAAATGTTATGCGCCCAGCGCACAGGCGGTGGAGGAGTCGTCTCCGCTGCTTCTTTTATGGTAATCAGTTGTGCAACTATACGGGTACACTCAGGATAGCACGGCACGCCAGTCAAGTGGTTCTCTTCTTATGGCTGGTCGCGGTTCGTGCATTGCCGGAGCCTGAGACAAATGCTGCAGTTTTTAGGTAATTGTGCAGGTGAGGGTCATAAGTAGATAAACTGATCATTCCTGATCATACTAATTGTTTACAAA
Organism: Diadema antillarum; assembly: GCF_040938485.1. Lineage (NCBI taxonomy): Eukaryota > Metazoa > Echinodermata > Echinoidea > Diadematoida > Diadematidae > Diadema > Diadema antillarum. The sequence continues at coordinate 56,118 of NW_027272935.1, read as the reverse complement.
AAACAGCATGGATGCATGAACAAAAAAAATAATAGAGAGCAACTGACAGTTCTCCAATGGATGCTTAGAAATTTGATAAAACATGTTTGGTATAATGGTGTGTGTAAGGACATGCTTCCATTTTACATACTTGCAAGGCTAACAATCTCTTTACATAACTGTGTGACTGTGTAAGAGCATGCATCCATTGTTCATACTCGGCTATCAATCTCCTCAAATAACTTTCTGTGTAAGAGCATGCATCCATTGTTCATACTTGGCTATCAGTCTCCTCAAATAACTGTGTGTGTAAGAGCATGCATCTCTTGTACATACTTGGCTATCAGTCTCCTCAAATAACTGTGTGTGTAAGAGCATCATGCATCTCTTGTACATACTTGGCTATCAATCTCCTCAAATAACTGTGTGTGTAGGAGCACGCATCTCTTGTATATACTTGGCTATCAATCTCCTCAAATAACTGTGTGTGTAAGAGCATGCATCTCTTGTACATACTTGGCTATCAATCTCCTCAAATAACTGTGTGTGTAAGAGCATGCATCTCTTGTACATTTTTGGCTATCAATCTCCTCAAATAACTGTGTGTGTAAGAGCATGCATCTCTTGTACATACTTGGCTATCAATCTCCTCAAATAACTGTGTGTGTAAGAGCATGCATCTCTTGTACATACTTGGCTATCATAGGAATGAGATGTAGTCAAATGGGAATATATTTTTGTACGTTTAAATTTGTAGGCTGAATTGGTAGCTACCACACCTTGATGTAAATCATCCTATATTTTGGAAGGGATATTTTCCCCCTTGGTGCATCAGAGGTTTGTTAGGAATGCAGATCCATTCGTAGGAGAGGCCAACCTCCCTGGGGCTCTCGTTCAGCCTTTTTGTGTGTGTGCAAAAGAATCCACAATATCTTCTTTAATCCCCAAATTGTAACCAAGATTAACATTAATCCCAAATCATTAAAGCATATGATTAATCAAGAGCTCTAGCATAATGAGAATGATGAGAATTTTATCATAGCATCCGATGCTTGATGTCACAGTTAGTCCAATTGATAGTTGTACAGGTAGTAATAGTAAGTTGTACTGGCACGACCATGATGTTAATTCCATCCTCATATGATCCTTTTACTATTAGCTGCGCTGGCATTCATGTGGGCAGCTCTTTTTTACAGAAGACAAACAAAAAGCACCTTTGTGTATTACAGTCAACTCCACGTAAGTCAAAGTCGCATAACTCGAATAATCGCCTGAGTCGATGATTGTAGAAAGTCCTGATTTTCCCCCATAGACACACGTGTGTTAAAACTTCGCATAACTCGAATTCTGTACGTCGAATTATCGCCTAAGTCGAACAAATTTCCCGGAACAGTTGCAATAAAAACCATTAGATACACGTCACGTAAGTAGAATAAACCACAACATGTTGTCAAGCACGCGCCACCAGTTGTAGCACATTCCATCTTTGTTCAGCCCGGTTAAACGTTAGCACAGACGACTGAAGCAGCACATTCCAGCAAATTTAGACTAGCCGTCGCACTCCCAACGCTCATCTCTCATCTCTGTTGCGTTAGTTCTTATTTCCCCTCTCTCTTCACAGTTCCTTATTCGCCCCTTCTGTTTGCCTCTCTCCCTTTCTTTTTTCAGCACTACAATCTCACTTCTAGCAAGCGAACGACATCAAAGCAACATGCGCTGCAGCTAGGGCATCCCATGTGTTGAAATATAAACTCCGCGTAAGTCAAGTATCGCCTAAGTCAACGCGTTTAACTCATTCCCGTGGACTTCGACTTACGCGGAGTTGACTGTATTTATATAATTTGAACTGTTAGTTAAATTAATGAATGTTAAATAGCGTTTTTATTGGTTCTTTTTATTCCAGCAGTTCAAAAAGGCGTTTAATGATGATGGATCGGCTAACGAGACATCTTGCAGCGGATGTGTACCAGAAAGCTCATTTGATTCCACGAATTCTGATGACGATCTACCAGGTCTGTCAAAATCTAGAGAGAAGAGACAAGAAAGTATGCATGGACTTGACCTAGAGATGACCAATGTAAGTTCTAGTGTTTTGTGTACTTTGCCAATAAAGTAAACCTAATTGTTAACCCGTTAGCACTCAGAGCCTCCGTGAAACGCGTCAGCTTACTCCTCACAGCGGTGTGCCAAAACACGGTATTATAGACCTTGGTCCGCAAAAATGAAATAATGCTTTAGGAGTTGATTTTCGTCAATCGCAAGTTATGTTTATTTTGGAGAATAGAAAATGGGGAATTTTCCTAATTTTGTGCTGAAAATACTATGAAATTGCTAAAAGTGGTACTTACATCCAGTAATCGGAATTGACATTGAAAATCATCTTGAAATACCGATTCACGAGCTCTCCTAAAGATAATATTGGTTTTTTTTCTTGCAGCGTAGTCATTTCGATAGCGACGAGTTTTGGCCTATATATTTACATGCAGCAAGATCAACTAGCGCGGCTTTGTTTGCCCGCTGCTGTGCATCACTGTGTTTGAATGGAAATTTCATGAAGATGGTCCACAGGAAGCATCAACTTTTTATTATGGATGTTCACGGCAGAAATCCCATTGACCAAACAAACACAATTGCAGCCCTGTACGGTGCGTATTACGGATACTAAAGCGCGCTAAAAATGGACGGGCGGTTTGAGGAGTAACCTGAGAGGCGGTTTCGGGCAGTTTGAGTGCTAAAGGGCTAATAAATATCACTTTACTTTCCTTTCTCTTTGAATGAAAGGTTATATTTGTCATCCTGTGTTAAAATAATAATTGAATGGGTGAAAAGGCGGACGGAGTTCAGTTGACTACATTATAATCAAATTTTTCCAGTATAATTGTGCATTGTGTTTTCTGTTGTCCTTAATTTCAGAACATGAAAAGGACGTTGGGTAATGACAGCTCATCAGCTAACGAGACATCTGGCAGTGAATGGTTACCAGACAGCTCATCTGATTGTACAGAGTCTGATGATGAACCGCCAGGTATGTCAAAATCTAGAAATGAGACTCGTGACCCTCATGGAGAAAGTGTGCAAGGACTGGACAAGGAGTCAAGTGGACAAGATGCTTTCCAGAGAGACAATGTACGTTGGATCGGATCTTCAAGAGCTAGAGCGAAAACGGGCGAGAGAGTCTGGGACAAAGTACACTATTGCATATTCTGTAATAAGGGATACAAAAAGGTAGTAGAGCACTGGTTTAAAAAACACTGTGAGGAAGCGGAGGTGGGTAGTATCAGTGCGCTGCAGATAGGAAGCAAAGAGCGGAGAAGCCTCATTGCTAAATTAAGAAAATGTGGAGACTATGAGCATAACTCTCGGGTATTAGGAGGGTCAGAAGAAGGCCCATTGGTGGTCCACAAAAGGCCAAAATTTGGGACAAAGGATAACCTGAATACATACAATTTCTGCTCAGGATGCAAAGGCCTATACAAGAAGGCAGCATTGTACAGGCATGCAAAGAAGTGTAAAAGAAGAGCAAAAAAGCGTGAAAATCATCAAAGGTCAGGAGCTGCTCTGATGCCAGTAAACGGAACAGTTTCAGAAAAACTGAAGGTAGTGTTTCTGGGAATGCAAAGTGATAGGTTAACACTGATTGCGAGAAATGATCCTATGATTGTCAAACTTGGGGAGTATTATGTAAATTCAGCAGGCCACACGGATAATTACAGAAATTATGTCTCACAAAAGATGAGAGAGGCATCTCGTCTGCTTTCCCAGGCACGATCACTAGATCCATGTATTCAAACAGCAAAGGATCTAATTAATCCAGAAAACTTTGAGGTAGTCATGAGTGCAACATATGAGTGCTGTTCTTTCAATGAAGCTACTGCAACATATGAAACTCCTTCACTCGCTAGAAAATTAGGTCATTGCCTAACCAGAATTGCTGACATACTAGATGCTGAAAGTTTAAAGGCAGGTGTAGTGAACAAACATGCTGCAGGTTTCAAACGACTCATGGCTCTTGAATGGGGTCCCAGAATATCATCACATGCACTCCGTCAGGCTTCAAATGAAAAGTGGACGAATCCACGTCAACTCCCTCTCACAAATGACATAATGAAACTCAACAAATATGTTGGAGAGCAGGAAAAACATGTGAAAACAAGAATCACACATGAGGGTATCAATGAGAACTCATTTGCAGACCTTGCAAAATGTGCACTGACGCAAGTGGTCTTATATAATCGTCGAAGACCAGGCGAAATGCAATTTCTGAAAGTTCACACATACAAGACAAGAACAGTTCATGGGAGAAGTACACAGCGTGAAGTGCTCAACTCCTTGCCACTCTCTGAACAAGTAGCTATAGATCGATTGTCATTGATCTACATACGTGGAAAACGAGATCGGGGTGTTTCAGTTCTTCTTACCCAGAACATGAAAGACTCTCTAGACATTCTTGCAAATGAGACGAACAGGCAGAAGGCTGGTGTCAGTGTTGATAACCCATATGTTTTTGCTAGATCTCATTTTGATGCTGAAGGTCCGCATCGCTCCCATGACTGTCTGCGAGCTTTTGCAAAGGAGTGCGAAGCAGAAAGCCCATTGTCACTTACAGCAACTAACCTACGAAAGCAGATTGCCACTATGAGTCAGCTATTACATCTCAATGAACATGAACTTGATCAGCTAGCAGAGCATTTAGGGCACAGCATGTCTGTGCACAGGCAATATTATCGCCTCCCTAGCGAGGCACTTGTCCTGGCAAAAGTGAGCAAGCTCCTGAATATTTTTGAACAGGGCAGGATTCAGGAGTTCAGAGACAAAACTTTAGATGACATTCATATCAGTGAGAACACAAAAGTTTTCATGGAAGAAAGTCCATGTCTCACTGATCAGCCAAGCCCCAGTTCTCATTTGACAAATACTAGTAGTCCGACATTGTCACGAGATGCATCAGTAAATGAAAGGCGCAAGACTGCAACAGATGATGAAACACATCAGGAAGTCAATACAGTACAAGGTAAAATGGGCACTGGCATAGGTTTCAAGCGAGCACAAAGAAGAGCTAACACCTACCAGGACACCTCTTTTCCTGAAAGAAAAAAAAAATGTGGCCAGAGAGAAGCATGGTCCAAGCAAGAAATATCAGCAATAAAGGCTGATGTTGCACTAAAGAAGTGTCTGGCCTTAAATAAAGTCCCATCTTTGCCAGATTGCCAAAAGGCTATAGACAGCTTTCCTGCATTGGGCAAAAGGACAACTGTACAAATTAAGAGCAAAGTATGGAACATGTTACAAACAATGCGAAGAAAGGCTGCACGTCTGTAGAGTTTCTTCCTTATTGGAGTCCATGTGACAGTAAATGATTGGGCTACATTGTTGTTGTTAGAGCCCATTTCAATATGCATTCCTCTCATGAGATGTTCTCTGTGTGATAAGAAATCAACAATGATCCGTTTAGCCTCTGAGTTTCTGACAAGTCTAAACTGACCCTGGGAGGGACAGGTTAGACGATTCCTAATATAAACTTTCAAACTCCTAATTTGTCAATATCACAAAAATTTTGAAAAACTCGAAAGTGGAATTTGTTCTTGCTTTATGTAAATTGAGGAGGTATTTCACTTTACACCGACAGACTACAGACCTACAACATATGGCGAACTTTCTAAGCCTTGTGGTGATTGTGAATAGATCAATATCTTTCAGAGGTTCAAAAATGACTATCAGTAACTATAGTTTTCATTGTATTTAACATTGTCTGGTCTCCTGAAAGTTTACTGTTTCAAGAAAGCTACTTGCATCTGGGCGATGTAGCTACTGATATGAAATTGAAGCCTTTGAAGGATTCATTTGTGCTATAATGTGAAAACAAGGAAAAAATGATTTTGTGATTGTAAGAAAAAAATGTCCCCGAAAATGTTAAAATTAATCTCTGTATTATGGCAAGTATTGGATCTGTAGGGACAAGTTTTTGTATTGTTTGTGCTATTAAAATGTTACTTGCCACTTTGAAATATTTTGCTTTGAATGCTTTTTGAAGCTTGTAATTAGATAGAAAGTGTTATTTGGATCTAATTCCTAAAACCATCAATGTGTAAACTTTTTCCTGTAAAGTAGGATTTTTGCTACAATCAACGTTCACTGTAAGGATGCACACCATGAGGGGTCATTCCTCCTTGGTCATATGTCAGCTTCAGTGTACATGTGCCAATTTGTTTGGTACAGTCCATGTTGAAACATTCTCTTTTTGTATATCCATAGACATTGCAATCTGGATTTGTTCTGGCTAGCAAGTACATGTAAGATGGAAATTTTACCCGTCTCTATTAATGCTCACTTGCTCATGCGTCTTCCGCCATTCGTAAACGTATTAGATGTTTGACTTCTCAAAAATCTGTGGCCCGATTTCAACCTAACTTGGGTGGAATAATCCTAAGGGAGAAGAGATCTAAGTTTGTTCAATTGGGGTATGCCACCCCTCAGGGGGATGGGGCATAGCCCCTTTTGTTAAACACACAGTAGATTTCAATAATCTTCTGCTCCCGATCCAGAACTACTACAGCCAGCCATATTGTGGGAAGATGCCTTTGTGGACAAAAAATCAATGTTGTTCATTGGAGCACCCAGGGTCATGCCGTTTGGCCCCTGGGAGGGGTACAAGTGGGGGGGGGGGGGGGGGGGGGGGGTTGTCTCCCTTTAGTACAAAGTACACTTTTGACCTTTTCTTCAAAACTCATGACCCTATTTTTTTGACAACATTTGGCATGAATCATCCGTAGGGAAAGGGAGTTAAAGTGGAGAGTCTCACCCCTAGGGGGTTCAGTGGCTTAGCTCTTGGGTGGGGCCAGCTCCTCATGGTTTAAATATATTGTTTACCTTTTATCCATCAAGGGGATCAGGGGCATAACCCCAGAAGGAGGAGCCTCCTTATAGTGTTCAATGCATAGTTAAACCTTTACTTGAAAAGTAATGGCCCTATTTATACAAAACTTAGCATGATTCATCCTTAGGGGAAGGTAGTTAAATTTTCTTAACATTTGAATGTGTACATTAATATCAATGGCAGACAGTTCTGCAAAATTTAGTAAGTAAATGTGTTGTACATGTGCTACTCATCTTATAAATATAAGCTGATAGGATTCGTTGTATGAAATACTGAAAATTAGTGTTTGAAGAAGTGTTCACGTTGCCTCTTTGTTTGGGGTAAATTGCTTGTATGAGGAAGGCAGTCCTGGAATAGATACATCACCTTGTTGGAGTATATATTATTATTAAGGATTTTCTTGTCAGAATATGACTTTGACAATAAAGTTTGTTCCTTTGTATTATTATCATTAAGGATGTTATTTCACTTCAAACTGTTACTATATGGGACAAATCATTTACTTAGGTGAAGAGACCTGAACATCGTCCCCTCACCCCTTTCAATTGGGATAAAAGGACAAGTGATTTATAATTTTAATTACTTGTTTGTGTGACTCAACATTTCCATGAGCAGTCTTTCACAATGCTAGTCAGTGGTTCAATAGTAAAGCTCAAGTTTATCAATATCCCCACTCCCTCACCCCTCCACCTACTACTAAGTTGGTAAGCCATAGTTATAATACCAATGTTAATATGGTTGTTTGTGTGCTTGTTTGTCCAATTTACCCCCCAAAAGTGTCCCAGTTGTCCTTATCTATTCGGGTAAATGGGAGGGTTTGATACCCTTGATTTTTTTCTTTATCCCTGAAAATGATATGCATGTATATGACGACACCAAGACAGAGTATTTCATGTGTCTGAATGATATTTCTTTTGTGTCAGGCAAAAATTTTATTTAATGTATTTCTGCTCAACGTAATCCACAAATCATGTCCAATTTACCCCATTGTACCCAATGGGAACTTATCAGTGGGATATAGCTTGTCATAAGAGTTGAGGGTTTACAGACAATAATAATTGTTATACCCAATGCCATGCTTGAAATTTGTGCATGTCTTCATTTTATATTTTTCACCTAAACTTCTTCTGTCATGTCTATGTCTGCATTGTCCAGCCATCTGCAAAGTTTCTTCCCTAATTTTGCTATTATGAACATGACTCGGAAGTAGACAAATTTTGTCTCTCATTTTTGGGAGACTATAGAACTTTTGTACCGACATACAGTGACATAAATGTAATATACCTCCTCAACAGAATCAAATATGCAACATAACCTGGTCATTGTTTTTTTTGTTAATGATGTTCAAAAGATCTATTATATGTGCTACCTAAGTTGATTCAAAGCGTCTTTTATTATTTGTTGATTATCAACTGAGCAAAACAACACAACCAGATAATGCTAAAAGTTGCCATGGCATAGCATTTAATTGTTCAATCATGACAGTGGGTACAGGCCTCATTGCATGCTTGAGCACAATTTTGAACAGTGGCCATGTGACCATGATTATTATGCATATAAATTTGCATTATTCATTATCTTTTGATTATCACCTGAGCACAAAATGCTAGAATTTGCAGACCGCCATAGCATACCATTTAATTTATCAACCATGGTAGTGGGTCCATATCTTATTGCGTGTTTGGACACAATTATGAACATTGGCGATGTCAACCATGAATATTATGTACAAGTATTGGCATTATGATCACATTTTGACATACAATTCATGTAAAAAAAAAATAGTTGCAAGTCACAAGTATTGAATGCACTGTAGAATGGTATAATTTCAACTTCAGTTGAATTTTATTGCGTTTGAATGTCATTTATTGTCATTTATGAATACACAAAATTATAATTCTGTGTTGATATAATTACATAGTATTCATTTTTCATGTTCAGTCTGTTCTCTTGATATTCAAATAAAAAGAAAACTAGAAGCAGCTCTCATTTGTAATGTGCCTCTCTCAGTCATTTCAATGTACGTTTTGAATACCTCTTGATGGGGAGGGGGATTCATGCTCTTGTTGCTCACTTTCAAAATGCTTCCTCACCCAACATCTCGTAACCAAAGCTCACAATGCACATGTATAATAAAGTATGGCAGCAGTTGACCCCCCCCCCTTAAAAGAAATCATAATTAAGTAAGTAATGAAATCAATTAATAGAACCCCCCCCCCCTTATACATTTTCGCTGTCTTAATATATTCCCATTAGGTCCCCGTTGACCTAACCTCTATGCATCTAATCCCTCCCCCCCCCCCCCCCCAAAAAAAAAAATGGAAATAAAACAGACAAGTCAGAATGGAAGGGGTGGGGGTCATTGTACCCCACCATTGCAAAACCCTGGCTACGCCAATACTTATCCCCTCGCACAATCCCCCAGCCCTTTTAACAGCAAACTTGATTTATTCCTTGGCTTGACTGAGAGGGCGCCCTCCCATTTGACACACATCATAATATTATGTGAGTACACACAATCACACATACACACACACTCACACAGTAAAAGCACACTTGCTCTTACAAACAGTACATTTCGAGCGCTCCTCGAATTCCTGTTCACGGCTTACCGGCTCGAACTGCATGATGCACGAGTATGTGTGTGTGTGTGTGTGTGTGTGTGTGTGGGTGTGGGTGTGTGTGTGTGTGTGTGTGTGTGTGTGTGTGTGTATGTATGTGTGTTTGTGTTCTATTGTGCCTGGTCAATTTCTGCCTGCAAACTACCCTGGGTCCCAGGGTATACCGGGTAGTTTGCAGGTACAAACCCTTGTTGGGAGTAACAGAGTCTGCAGCAAGACTACTACATGCACTCAACTGGCACTGTCCCTCAGACTGTTGGGAGACGCTACAGTACAGGGCCTATGGCAAAGTGTAGTCTTGATGCAGACACCTAAACAACCAGCAAGGGTTTGTGCCTATAAACTAGCGGTCTGGCTACCCCTTTCCCGACCAGATATTTTGTCAGTTTTTATATTTTTATGATGTACACTCATAGTACATTATTTTAGACCAAGTTTAGTTCATGGGCTCCATGGGGTAAATTACACCCGCCAAGGACCCTTTTCGGGGGGTTCCTGGGGGCCGAACCCGCCCCCCGGGACCAGGGTGACGCGCATTTTGTTAGTGAGGAGGGTGGCCCCAGCAACTCTGAGGGGTCAAACCTTTTGGGCTTGATGGGGTAAATTGAGTAGTCGCTAGCTCTCTGGCTATAAGTAAATCTACACCGTAGAATCTCAACTGGAGTGGACCGTGTAATACCGATGAGAGTATGCTTCGATGCACATATTAGCTGACCGGTGCTGTTCGTGGTTTACGAATGTTCCCCGATGGACAGCGAATAAATCGGGCCTCCCGTGAATCCCCACGCTACAGTTTTTGTTTTTTTTATAAGAATAAAACATAAGATTATCATATAGTAAAATTATGTCGAACAAAATTCTTCGTAAATCATATCTCTTGGTGATCATGAAAATTTCAGCCTATGCATGATCATAGATTTTTCCCCAACATGAAGATAATTTATGATCGAAATGAATTAAAGTATGACAATATATCCCCTCCCCAACACCCACCAAGGGAGGTATACGACCATTCTTCCTCCCTCGCGTCACCGTTCAAGTACACTCCCACAAACTCATCAACCACGATGTACGTTACGCCCTCTATCATTCAGGTCACTCTATTTTTTAACGGCAAGTTGATCCGTGGCAACCGAAGTATGAAATTCTCCTGCTGCAGACTGGATGCCTTCAGATCCCCGAATTTCCCGCCACTCGCCTTCGTGGGCACCAATACTCAAGGTGACTACAGGAACATCAATAATTACACTGTAAAAACATCGGTGTTAGATTTAACACCACGGGTGTTAAATCTAGGGCCTAACACCGATCAAACTTCAATAAAGGACCACACCCGCAGGTGTTAAAAATGCACTGTGATGGTGTTGAAAAGTGTTCACCTGACACTTTGTGGTGTTTATTTGACACTGTATAATCGTTATTTTGACACTGTACTGGTGTTAATTCAAAAATGACACCACATGGTGTTGATTTGATATCTGTTAGTGTTAATATCAATGGTTTAACACCCGTCCAGCTTCAATAAGAGACCACACCTGGTCCAGCTGGTGTTACTTTGGGGTAAATTTATTTTCACATTTTTTCAAAAATCTAGTATTTTAATGTAAAATTCTTGATCGTCTTGTTTAAATTAAAAATCAACAAAAAGTGCAGTTACTAAGAAACTCTTCAAAAAACAGTTTAAAATTTGGAAATGACACCCGGAGGTGTTAATTTAACACCATAAATGAGCACCGAAAATTTAACACCAGCTCGGTGTTCACTATTTAACACCGGACTTTTTGCAGTGTGCTAACAACATCTACTTGAGCTCATGATTCAGAGTGTACGTAATTATCATGTGTACTGATGAAATCGGGATGAAATATTGGGGTTTTGTTGGCGCTTAAAGAAAGTAAGGATATTTAGACCTATATAATACCAAAAGAAAGGGGATATGTTAAAAAAACATTTGTATATTCATATTATGTACCAACATTCGTAAATCATGAATGTATTTTTTGTTAAACTTTTACCTCTTTTGAATTTCATTCTTGAACAGCAATGTCAATAGCATAGATCTGTACTCCATGGGACAGTATGATACTAAAACGTAGTATTTCCTAAGTTCGAATCAGACAGTACATTGTAAACCAGGGCTACTTGATGTATGATCACTTTGGCACCGTCCTTCATCCTCCATTGTTTAATTCCAATGTGACATCTTTTATTTCGTTCATTCCATCATGGTTAGTGATCTGGACCAATGTCCGTCAACCGAAACCTGGTCAAGAGTTCAGTGTGAAGGCGAACATGACAGCCGAAGTGGATCTCCTTTGGATCTATCCCAACATCACCCTCGACACGGTGAGTTCGGGGAAATAGTCGGTATAATGTCACCCTCGAAACAGTGCGTTTGAGACAATAGTCGATAATAACATCACCCTCATTACCACGCCAGAAGGCAATATTAAACAGACTAATCACTGATATGTAGGCGTCACTGTCGCGAAATTGACCAAAGATGAACACAGGATAAAGGAAATGTTCCAATTAGCCGCTGATCGTATAAACATTGGGTCATTCGTGAAGGCAACTTAAGCCATCGTATGGATGGTGGAGTTTTTCAGGCTCCTGTAGCAACTTTGTGAGCGGTGATAAAATCGTCAAATTCATGTAGACATCTCTTTTTCCTTCGTTTGTCCTTCGGATTCACATCTTCGTGTAGCCTTCGTGTGTTTTTCGGGTGCCATCGTGTAACTTTCAGTAGGCGTCGTATTTGCTTCGGCTGCTGATTGGCTTTGACCAAGTTCCGGGCCAACTTCACACAAAATAATTGAAAAGTCCATATTTGTATTGCCGTCTTGTGTCAATTTTGGGACAGTGTCACGCCACCCTTACCCCGAATAATGATGGTTATTCCGCAAACGCAGGGGCGGATCCAGGAATTCTGTAAAGGGGGGGGGGGGGGGCGCAACTAATATTTCTGGTGGCACCTCCGGGTTTCATTTCATTTTTTTTCTTTTTTTTAACGATAAATAAAGGGGGGCGTGCGCCTCTTGCGCCCCCCTCTGGATCCGCCACTGAGACGTGTATTCTTTTTTATACTCTAAGGCCCCACTTAATCTCGACCAGTGGGCTGCGAAGCTCTCGCTGGTGGGCCGCCAAAAATGAAATGAATATTCATATTTAATCTTACTGGGCCTCAATAAAGTTTGTAGGAGCCAATGTGGACCTCGGGTTTGAAAAACGTTGAGAATCTATTGTTTAAAATCTTTGCCTTTAGCGAGTGTGCTCAACCGGGAAGTGAAAATCAAATTCAATTGCTTGATGAATGTCTATTCAATATTGAAAACGTAATTTTGTACGATTGAACATTGAACAGGTGAAGGCACATCTCCAGACTGACATCAAGGGCGTTGTGTTTATGACGTACGGCGCGGGAAACTTTCCATCAGACCGCAAAGACATCTTGAATGCTATCAAAGAGGCCGTTGAGGGCGGCAAACTGATCGTGAACTGCACCCAGTGTCCTAACGGACAAGTCACACCGGCTTACGAGACCGGACAAGTAAGTCTTGGTTTGACAGAAATACATTGTAGGGGCTTAACACCCGCCTTAGAATAAGATCAGGCCAGAAAAAAAAGTGATCTTAAAGGTCTTGTTTTCCTTTCGGAGCAGTGATTAAAAAAAAAAAAAAAATGTTCAAGATATCACTTTTGATGCATATGTGTAGGTCAGTTGTATCACAAAACATCCTACCATATAATTTTTTTGCAATAAAGCCTGAAATAATGTTATAAGGAAATATCACTATTTTTCTCATTAAACCATACGGTTAAGTCTGGAAACATTTTTATTATAACTTTTGTTCACATTTTAATATTTAACAATACTTAATATTGATTAAACTAGTTCAAATTTTTGCATTGGCTGTTTCTATCCCTAACGCACATTTTAGAACGATTTTGACGCTTTAATGCTGGATTTTTGTTTCATCTGCAAATGGTAAATTATGCCTTTAAAGATCGGTAGACCACTCACCTAGATGACTACTGAGTAAAGGAGACACTAGTAAACAAAACCTAGAGTTGAGAGCATGACTTTATTTGTGACCCTGCACCTCAAAACAAACAAAAAGTCGCCAGACATGAATTTTTAGTTAAGACCATATTCTGAAAGAGCAGACTTTAAGCTTTAAAATGATGTATAACTCAAATCAAATGGACTCTCCTAACCTATCTAAATATCGGAAAGAAAGCACAAACTCAGGAAAAGTGTGAACTGAGAAAAGAGGCTCTGAAGTACAGTGTCTATTCAAGCGCTTAATCTTTACCAAACTGTCCTGGCTGTGCGATGAATGGGACAAAAAACAGGAAGTAAACCACCAGAGTAACAACAATGAAGGGATTATCAAATTGAACTGAAATTAAACATGCCTCATTAACACATTCTGTCCATAATCAATGCCAACTTTCAAAGCAGTAGCACTATCCTTTCAAAAGTTATTAGAGTTGAAAGTGAAGAGTGTGGACAAGGTTTTTCAGAAATGAAAAAGGGATTCTAAAGACACACCTAATCACACTATTCTACCAAAAATGTTCGAGAGAAACTGCTAAAAAAACACACTTTCCTGCCCGTTTTATGATACCAATTTTTAGCATATTGTAAAAGAACACCCGCTCTTTCAGAAAATATGAAAAAGTCAAGTTCGGCTAGGTTGATCCATTTCACTTATTTTCAGTCCTCACGCAAAATCAGTGTGTGCGACTTTATGTTCGTTTTGAGGTGCACGGTCACATTTGAGAAATTAATTAGATTTTTTTTTTGTGACTCTGATTTTTTATGTAAGATGAGAAAACCATGCATTGTTATTGTTTTGTACACGTTCTTAAACATGTTTAATTCGCGTTTATCAGGATCGATCTAAATTCTGTTGATCCGTGAGTTTGCTTATCAAATTTTGTTCGATGTTTTATCTTGGTTTATTAAGGTCCTGATAGAGGCAGGGGTAATCCCCCTCTCTGACATCACACCAGAGGCGGCGCTCACCAAACTTGATTACGTCATCCAAAACTTCACAGGCTCAGAACGCGAGGCTTACCTCAAACGTAGCCTGCGGGGAGAGATGACGGTTCAGTAGTTTGATCATATATTTCAAGGAGTTTTTAAATTGATTTGATTTGATCTGATCTGATTTCATTGTTCCACATCTAAAACAAAAATAATATGATAAAATCGATTGAACTTTAGACTGGACCAAGCGTCGTAATTACAAAGAATACAAGAGAAGACAATTGTATAAACATGAAATGTGTGGGACCTACTGAAAAAGCAGAGCTTGTGATGTATAGGTCCCGAGATGAAAATGTTGGTCTTGTTAAACAAAAAACCTAGTAACAAAAATTATGAAAGAAAGGAAATGAACGTAAAGGAAAAGAGAGCAAAAAAGCAAGAAAAACAAATAAAATACATCAGAACAGAACGAATTAGCCACCTGTAATATGGTTGGTAGATTCCTCGTCATCCGACCAACATAGGCTGCGTTTATCAACTTTCCCCTTTTTTAAACGGCTTCCGAAAGCCCTTTCCAAAGCCCTTTCCAAAGCCCTTTCCAAAGTCCTTTCCATAGCCCTTTCCAAAGCCCTTTCCAAAGCCCTTTACAAAGCCCTGTACTATTAATGTGCCGCTTGTTTTCTAAGAAGGGACGGCGAAAAGCAACTACCATCATAAAGACATATGTTCCTTTGAGAGTGACGAGTTATGATGCCATGCCACATGAATCAATTGTCTTCCTATCTGTGACGCAGCTCCAGTTTACCACATACTTCAAATATTTCTGAGTGGCGGCATGAGACTTTCGCTGCGTTTAAACGTCCTCTGTTTAAACGGCTTTCAAAAGCCGTTTCCAAAGCCCTTTATCATAACGGCTTCCAAAATAGTTGCGTTTATCAACTCTCTCCGCGAACACGATAACTGGCCTGTCACTGCACAGCTGCATTGCGCCGGCAATTCGACCCGAGGAGAAGAGGTCCATAAGGCGTGCATTGTTCGTAACCGCAGTACAATACTACAAAGCCGTTTCAAAACAGCTTTGCGTTTATCAACTTCAAAAGGCTTTTACAAACAGGTTTCTGAAAACCTGTTTAAGAAACCTGTTTGGAAAGCCACAAATTTGCGGCTTTCTAAAATGCTTTCCGAAAGGGCTTTCAAAACAGCTTTACGTTTATCAACTCGTAAAAATTCCTTGAAAGCTGTTTGGAAAACCTGTTTCTGCCGAGAAAAGGAGTTGATAAACGCACCCATAGTTAGGTAACAGTAGGAATGCGCAAAAGCGCAGGATACATAATGATTCATTATTCAGGAATAGCTTTGACATGAGCGACTCTGTAAGAAGAACGAAAAGCAAACCCTGAATACCTAATAAAAAGGTGTGATACCTCTTTGATCATAATAATGATCAAAGAGTTATCACACTTGATCATATCAAGTCTTTCATGGATCAACCCGAGTCTGAGATCGCACTCCGTGGCCTACACGATTTAATGACGCCACATGTAAGATACTGCACATCTAATGTTGATGAATTATACTTACTTTTTTTACCTGATTGTAACCAGTTTTTCTTGAAATTTAAAAGAAAATATTGGTCTTCCTCTGTAGTGGCATTGTGTCATTTAAGATACATCGCTGATGTTGAAATATATATATAACATACTTTATTTCAATTGCAAATTAAAGCATGTGATGAATATTCCTAGGATACTACCTGCCCACAGGCAGGTAAGTACAAGGAAAGAAATACAGTGGACCCGGTCCATCACACCACAATTGACAGTTACACAAATATATACATGTATACAAGTACATTTACACACAAACATGATACATGAACAGCTGTTTCAGGACGAAAAGAAAAAAAAAACCCGCTAAAATGAACTTATATCAGCATAAATTTAACCTAAGAAACACACACACACACACACACACACACACACAAAAATAACTCTAATCATTCGTTCAATTATACGAATCTACCGAAATTCACTACCAATGAATTGCATTAAATCCACCCAACATAATCGTAATTATTTCACATCCAATATTATAGAAAAAACGGGAAAATATACATAATGATAAATACATAATGCAAAAATATAGATCCTATGAATATACATAATTAACAATACAAAGGGGGAAGATCAAAATGGACATAACCGGCCCACAAATAATTACTTTATATAAATATATGATATACATATAGTATTCCTCTCACCTCTGTGGTATAATTCATAGTGATGACGATGATGATAACAATGGTAATGATGATGGTGATTATGATGATGATGACAATATTGATGAAAATGATGATGATGACAATGTTGATGATGTTGATGATGATTATGATAGTGGCGATGAGGAAGAGGATGAGTCTAAGATGCCAGCAAACCACCAAATCTTAACCTTTGCAATCTTTAGGTTCATCTCATTTCAACCCTCTTAAACTTTTGCCTCTGTTTTATTGTTTCTATTTGGCATATTTAACAAAAGAATATCATTATAGATAAATATGTTCAATTTTACAGGAAAAAAACATGTAATTCTTTAAGCCTTCTGAAGGAGCTGGGTCATGTACTGTAAAGATGCCTGAGGGGAAAAAAAAATGTACTTCAAATTCTTAATACAAAATACAAAAAATCAAAGAAAAAATCCAGGTATGAAAACTTCCCCAAATACAATACATAAAGCAAAACAACACTTAACTAATTATCTCTGACAATTTATGCCAAAAACAATTCATCAGAATTTAAGATATGTAATCTTTTCACAGTACCTATACAATACAAAATCCATTCGTCGTCATTGCAGATATAAGACACATTTATAACAGAATAATATACTGATATGGAGCGCAGAATGTCCAATACAAATGAGGGGTACATATTATTGATGATAATCAATATTATTGACCTATAATGATCAATCTACTATACTGTACTCGCCAAAAATAAACATGTGAATATAAGGCATGCATAGGTCCGCACATGGGCCCGCTCGTGTGTGTATGTGCATGCGTTTTGTAAGTTTATAATCATGTGTGAGTGTGAAAAATTAGTGTGTGTGGTGTATGTGCATGTGTGTGTGGATGTGTGTGTGTGTTTATATGTGGGTATGGGTGTGTGTATTCAAATGGGTGTTTATGTATGTGTGTGTACTTAGAACTATTTAGATACACCAAGAATCTCCCATTGCAGGCTGGAGATATGCCGGTTTTGTCCAAGAGGGTTCGTTGCGGGCATTATAAATGGCAAACGAGGTAAGAATAGCAATTTTCGATATGGTTCTTATATGTTCCCGAATTCTTCGGGTGTCACTTACAAACTTGAACAGCTTAGTGACTTGACGTTTGTTTTCCTTGGTCACCAGTCCCCTAGATCCTACCTCGAAACAGATTAACTCACATGAGTATCCTTGGTTTTCAATGTCAAGCACCAATGAGGCGTATTTTTCAGATTTTCTGTTGTGAGCGGAGTCAATGTTTGATTCAAAAGGGACGGTGAGCTCGCCAATTACTACTGATTTGCTACTTTGATTGACTAAGACTATGTCTGGTCTTTCTGAGGTGGGTGTTAGATCAGACGGAACAGTACCTCCATTGATGTCATGTCCCGGGAGGTCTGCATGACAGATAACTTTGTCGGGCTTCACTTTGCCTATGAAAGAGACCAAGTATTGCAAGATGCTATCATGTCGATAATTGTACCTACCCTGTTCCAGTGCACTTTTGCAATTATTGAGAATGTGCAACAGGGTTTCGTGGTTTTCGCATAAAGTGCAGCGGGTGTTTAGCCTTTTGCCCCATCTGCTGAGGTTGTCTGCCGTTGGAAGGGCATTGATAGCCGCACGAGTTATAAAGCTCAACACGCCCTTAGGGAGGTTAAATATGAGTGATCTCCATGTAAGGTCACCCTTTTCTAACTCCACCAACTTCAGAAAGTCACCCTGAAAGACCCAAGGAGCAACTTTAGATCTCCAATAATCTTTCTGTTCCTCTTTGAGTATCCCTTTGATCTTAGTCTTTGTCTTTCCAATGGTTACACCTTGTGTTTGATGTACATAACTTTCACAGACTGCAGCATTACATAATGACATTTTCTTTGACCATTCTGACTCCCGTGATACTTTGTTATCCAGAGCATTTTGAACCTTATTGTCAGCTCCCAAACGGGAGGATGCATGTGCTAGTACATGACACTCTTTGTACAACTCAGATATGGTTTTGAATTGGAGACCATCTCGGCTGTGGAGAATAGCCGGGGTAGCGCCGTGTGTTGGTATCTTCAGCCATAGTTTTAGTTGCTTAGTTACCATTCCGTCAAGGATAGATAACTGGGTGTTTGTCATATCATGTACAGTAAGGACATAACGCAAAGAAGGCAAAGAGTATCTGGTCAGCACGGCTACTTTGTATTCATTTCGGACATGACTTTCATCAACATTGTTCAAGATATGTGACAGTTTCTCTTTGATAAACATGAAAGCGTCGCTAGTCTTCATCCAAAATGTTAACAATGAGCCCAAGAACTTTTCAGATTTTTCTTTCACGTTATGAATTGGAGTGCCATTAATCGAAAACTCAACATCGCTTGGCGATCCACAACAGATCGAAAAACAACAGCATTTGGATTGCTTCAGAGTTAAATTCATACTACCAGTTAAAGAAGCAATTTCATTCATCACATGTTGATGCGTACGTTTATGACCTGTGATTAGATATTTTATCTCAGTTGTAAGGAATTGATACATTTTCCTTATTTAGTACATTTTAGTTTTTTTTTTTTTTTTGTAAGCGCTATGATATAGATAGATGAACTGTGTATGGTGTATCTAAATGCCTGGTAATGATAATTATAATAATGATAATAATGATAGTAATAATAATAATAATAATAATAACAATAATAAAAAAAAAATAATAATAATAATAAAGATAATAGTAGTAATAATAATAATTGTAATATTAATAGTAATGATAATGATGATGATAAAAATAATAGTAATCATCATCATATTCGTAACTTTTTTCTTGCCTTTTCTTCTTTTAACTTCTTGACGGTCACATTGTCTTCTGGATTCAAAACGCCTTCTGAATACCTGAAACTTTTGAGGTGAGGATGCAACATTCAACTTTGTGCGAAATACGTAGAAACCACTTTATGAATGTTAAAGAGCATGCAATTCTAAAAGGAATTCAATGTTTATTTGATGAAACTTGGTTTTGAAGTGGCTGAGATATCCAAAAACAAAGGTGGGTCCCGCCTTTTATTAGGATTGCTTTGTTTTGGATAACTCAGCTATTTCACAACCAATTTTCATCAAATAAAGTTTGAATTCCTTTTAGAATCTTTATGCTCTTTAATATTTCATGAGAGGTTTCTCATTATCTAAAAACAAACAAACAAAACATCATAAAAAACTTTGGAAACTAATAAGTGAACAAAGGAAAACCCAAGGCAGTATCACTACACGTCTCTTCCTTTCTCTCTCTCTACATTATACATGTACGGTATATAAACTGCTGACAATGTTTCATACACTGTCTCCCTTAGGCTGAGTTCAGATTGTTTCATGAATATGATATGATACATATATATATATATATATATATATATATATATATATATCTATATATATAATATATATAATTTTGTATATTATATATATATATATATATATATATATATATGCATATTAATGTGTGTGTGTGTGTGTGTGTGTGTAATTATATATTTAACAATCTGAACCTAGATTAATAGTGTGTAAAAAATATGAATGAGTGTTGTCAGCAGTAAAAAATGTAACAATTATTCAAGGAGACACAAATTTGTCTCCTTAGGGTCAGTGTCTCCTTAATGTTCTATCTACAGTGTCTCCCTACGGCTATATCATATACATCATATGTATGTGTGTATGTCTGGTCTATATGTTTTGAAATCCGTCCGGCCAGGAGCAGACGTATACCCTTGTGTGTATGTCCTGCTTCAGAAACGGATTTTAATCTAACATCACATCGCATCCTGGTCGCTGATGAAGAATGCGATGACTAACCTGTTTGGTGTCTTGTTTCTAAAACATGCGCTTTCCTCGCCAGGATAAAGCGTTTTAATGCCATTTTAGGTTTTAATCTCATTCATTTCTGTTCGTTATTGATCAGTGCCTACCAGGAAAGGCTGGTTGACTATCAGGTAAAGTCTGATTGACTATCAGGAAAAGTCTGATTGACTACGGGAAAGACCGTTGACTATCAGGAAAGTCTGATACAGTATTCCATCACGGACAAGGCACAACTACTGGCTATGATGTCTCTATGGGGGCCGGAGGTGTGAGTTTGCGTCAGTGAAAGACAAGATGAGGTGGGTCTCTGAACCATTTATCTTCGTGATAGTAAATCGGAGCATGACGTTGGCAATGTAAGTCCTTGAAAAGCTACCAGGGATTTTTTTAACACTTAACGTTTTTTAACACTGATTTCATCCTTTCATCTTTGGCTCTTCGTGGAGGGAACCAGTTCATGGATGCGTCGTTGCTACGCCAAACGCGCACATACACACTGCGCGGTTACCATGCACTGTGGCAGCAACTACCAGTCTAGACGCATTCCATCACACAAGCAGGTAAGTTTTGAAATCCGTCCGACCAGGAGCAGACGTATGCCCTTGTGTGTATGTCCTGCTTCAGAAACGGATTTTAATCTAACATCACATCGCATCCTGGTCGCTGATGAAGAATGCGATGACTAACCTGTTTGGTGTCTTGTTTCTAAAACATGCGCTTTCCTCGCCAGGATAAAGCATTTTAATGCCATTTTAGGTTTTAATCTCATATATATATATACATATATATACATATATATATATATATATATATATATATATATATATAATATGGATATAATAAAGTCACAACAGAGGAATGCAGGGAATGCATTAATAGCCAATCTTGATTTAATGAATAATCCGAATCTTCGAGGATCCTTCCTCTTCTTCAGGGATGACAGTGCGAATATTCACAATGATTATTAAAGGGACTGGTGAGGAGTGTTCGGTTGTGCAAAACATGCGAAAGAGAAGGTGTTTTGGGTATAAAATGAAAGGTAGATATGTAACTTAACATGTGTCATAATATCTTGGAAATCGGAATCTTCTCAAATGTTTTAAAAAACGAAAAACAAAACATACTTTTCTGGAAAAAGATCCTTCGATACGATGGCGATACGTATTTGAATTGCGGAATACTGCTTGTTGACTGCGAACATCAAGCCAACTTACAGCGAAATCAAGCCCACATGCCGAGTGAGCTGCGGAACTACTATACATACGTTAGTTACAGCAAGCTAGCTCTGACGGCTGGCTGTGCCTATGGGCGCGGCGGGCGTTTTTTTTTTAAGACGGCACAGATTGGGGCATGGCGCGTGTTGAACCTATGGGAAAAACGTTGGGTTAGGGTTTTTGGTTATGGTTAGGGTTAGGGTTAGGGTTAGGGTTAGGGTTTGGTTAAGGGATAGGGTTCCCGATAGATTTTTAGTTTCCCCAATCTGTGCCGTCTAAAAAAAAATACGCGCGCGGCGGCGAGCGCTGGCCGCACTTCACTTGCCATAACTCGCATCATACACAGTGTGCAGTGCTTCTAAGCTCGAGCTGTACGATCTTGCATGCTGTGTACGAGTGTATGAGTTCGCGTTGTGTTTTCATTTGATGAGAGCGCTAACCTAAAATCAAAGGACTCCTAGATCCTCCGATTCTGATTCACATGTCCTTCTTCCAAGATACTATGAGAGATAGTTCTATCGTCGGAAGACTCGGTAAGCTACGTATCCTAAAAGCCATCAAACTCCATTACAAGATTCTTCATTGAGAAGTACCGAAAGCGGGATAGGTAAACGCGGTACAGTACTACGTAGCCCGACCAGACGCCGGGCTATTTATACAGCGACTGGGCTGTGCCTGTAGCTGTACGTAGAAACTTTTCCGGGTAAGGACACAGCCCAGTACGCAGAAGCTGCCGTGCTTCGCACGGCGTCTGGTCGGGCTACGTAGAAAAAAAAAAAAAAAAAAATCAATGAAATCTCAATAATTGATTACAATTACATGAAACACAAACGGGTTGTGTTATTACATGTCATGTAATTCAATACATATCTTAAACTTTTCATGCACATTGTCAAGAAATGCAATCTTCATGGCAAACCCATTTTTTTTTTTTTTTTTTTTTTTTTTAGTTCTTCAAAGATTTGAAACACAAGTAGGCTAGAGAAGTACCAGGTACCATGTTATATCTAAACTTGCATTGGATCTAACCAATAGTTCATTTTTATTACCGGTACAACTTGTCATGTATTCGTAATTTCGAATGTGACTTTACGTTGTAACATTTATTGTGGATGATTTTCTTCACAACTGACACATGCACTGAATAGGTTAGAAAATTGATCATTGGTATGGCTTAGGCCTACCTTTTTTTTTTTTTGTATGAATAGGGTTAATTGGAATTATTTCACAGATACACACAAAATGTTGGGAATCAGATCATTTCAGTCTTCTAGACTGAATAATGTGACACCTGTAATAGTCTAATAACTAGTCCAACAATTTCTGAGGCTATCTTACACATTTTCTTATTCATCATGCAATGCAACCATGCATGATGCAATATGTCTTGTTCACCTACAAGGAGAAAAGATACAAGAAATAATCTGTTCAAGTCAATTATTTCCACATAGGCCAACAACATTCACTCAGTTTTATCTAGAATCCTGATTAGGTTTTTATCATCAGAACACATTTTTTCCTCAGTGGTAAATTGATGCTTAACAATTAGGCCTACACAGGTATAAATATCTTGTTCTGATATTTCAGTGAATAAAAATCTAACACATTTCTTATGTAGGGCTCGGGTTCGCTTAGCTCTCTAGCACTCGTCACAATTAAAGCAAACTAGGGCAGCACACATGTGTTACCGTACTTAGAAGGAGTCCCCTGGCTAACTAACTTGTAGCCAGTTTATTCTACACATAATTTGGCATGGGTTTACATGTAAATGTGGGTTGTAACAAATATTCATACACAAAATCAACATAACAAAACATGCATATAAGGAAAAAAAAGGTTAAAACTAAATATTCATAATACCGGTATGTAAATGGTGTGTAGGCGTGGGTGATTATTTAAAGGCATGATTTCAGTATTACAGGGAACAATGGGTGAGAAGTGAAAGAGTGGAAAATGTCATGTGATACATGTATGTGGTGTGTCTGTGATAGGTGGGATGCGTGGTTGAATGTGGATGTGAATACTACTGTATGTGTGGGTTGACGTATTTATGTGTAGAGGGGTGGTACCTGTTATAACAGAAGGGGGGATACACTTGTAATAAATGGTTCAAAGTAAATCCCTACACTTACGTTACTACGGTATACTACCATGCATACATATACAAATTTCATGTGTACATATAAATTGCAATTGTACATGGGACCTACATTAGAAGTTGTGTGTACCAGGGTACACTGACCTTATATTTTCTTTCATCTTTGCATGTATATTTGCATTTGGTGTTGCATCATGAGCACAGGTTCTAATTGCAAATGTGCTACATGTATTTAGAAACTGCTCTCACAGTAATGTGATGTGATATACAATGTGTAGAGATAACAAATCTGGGCTGACGACTTGCATGTATGCCTATATCTTTTAAATACGAAATGTCATAATAGAAATAGTTGTATAGCAAAGATTTCCAATTTACACAGGTAAGGTAGTCATTTGCCAAAAAAAAAAAAAAAAATGCTCAGCATTCTGCCATTAGTCAATTTTGGCATCTGCACATTTTACTCCTATCATATTGAACAATTATGATAACGATAATATAACATGTAAATAAAAAAAAAACCTAACAAATGCAACCACTTTCAAGTAACTTGCACATTTGCAGGGAAAAAAAAATAAGTGAAAGTCCAAGAATCAATGTCACATGGTTTAATGACTTCAAGTACAAAGAACACTATACTATTTCAGTGTGGAGACCTTCTACATATGGCCATTTTTACAATCAGTGGTGTAAAACACGGTTTTGGCACTAATTGGTGTATAACTTTCTTATACACTGACAGATATGCATTATTTTTTCTCATAAACTTACCACCCACAGTGTCTACCTTGGGTACCTTAATGAACTTTCCTCTCTTTTTCTTTCAGATGTGGCATGCACTTACATGCTTGAAATCCAACACTTTTGGTGTATGCACTCTAACATGGTTTTTTTGTCAGACCTAGCATATTAAATTGTTTATTCCTTTTCATTATTTTTGCTGTTATAGTGATAGACAGGTATCCAACATTAAGAACTATTATGTTTACCAGGTTCTGCTTTGTCTTCTTTAAAGACTGAAATTGTCCAAACTTTATGTTTCGGAGGTGACATTTTCCGTTAACAATTAACCCCTCTTTTGAGTTAGCTCTTGCTCACAATTATAAAATTCAACTTTGCTAATTTCCATCAAAACAGAATAGTAATCAATCTGACTTAACTTTGATCCAAAGATTATTTGATTCAAATAGCTTATCATTTTTTGGTGAGTGTTTATAAATTTATGCAACTTTTCCGTTAACTTTTCTGTCACCTCCGAGACAACAGATTTATGTATTTGATTTTTTTATTCTTGACATCAGTTATACATTACATTTACAAAAATGTAACATATCCCCTCACATTATCTCTGAAGGAAGGTAGTAGAAATATAGCCTGTTGTTTTCATTTCGGAGCAATTTACAATTTTCCGTTAACACTTGTCACCTCCGAAACAATCGTCACCTCCGAAACAACAAGCGTATTATATTTGATAATTTCTCGAAGACAAAGCAATTTTGTTTGATTCTGTCCAATTGACAGGAATCTCTTTTGGATGAAAATAGTAATATGGCAACAGGAAGTGAGAATTTTCTAGAGATTAATAAAAGATCTAATAAAAACTAAGAATTACTGTTTCGGAGGTGACAAAACACTGTTAACAAGAGTTTTTGCTCATTTCTATTGAAGAGAAACCATATCATGTACACCAATGGTTTCATTTATTTTAGTAACATAAGTCTCAAAGTGGAAAAATCAACTAACACACTCTCACTCTTGTTTTTATTACTATACTGTACGTTTTAGGGCAAATTTACATTTTTTCACTTTTTTAACAAAGAGAATGCACAAAATACACCCATCTGTTGTCTATATAATATTGTAATCAAGATCAATTCTCCTGCTTTAGTTAAGTAAACATATAGATGCTTTCATCTTAGAAGCTTGATTTCCAATTTAAGCAATTTAGTTGTGAAGATTTACCAATCAAAGCTTTCCATGTAGGTTGCTTTTTCTTGTGTTTCGGAGGTGACATTGTGTGTTAACACCATATTGTTATGTGATAGTGAAAGGCAAGACTTCAGTTCCTTTTCACTATCTATTAACATATTTCAAATAAATTTAATATCTACAAAATCATCACAATAGAAGTGACTTTTGTATACCTAGCTCACCAGAATTCCCTTGATACCAAAGTGATACATGAGGCAGTTCATGCATGCTCTAGTCCACAATCTTAAAAAAAATAAAATAAAATAATCAAACTCCAAAAAAAGGCCACATGCCTATAGCTGGTGCACAACTTGTTCTTGAATTCTTAGTTGTTGTTTTTCCATGTACAACGTGGTAATCATAAACAAAATTATGTAATTTTTTTTTAAATACATGTATGACAATAATTATTACATTTTCCAAGTTGAACAAACTGTTTATGACATTGTATTTTTTAAGATTATTGAAGTTATCTGACAACTAAAGTGAACAGAGGAACAAGTCCCCAGGACTGGAAAGGGAAAGATCAAAAAACAAGATTTGTAGTTCTATCTCAATATAATTTTGATGACGTGTTTACCTTGTTTTGTTATTATGTTTTATCTTAGAATTTGGCTTTAAGTACTGGGATTTCAAGGAAAAGAAAATGGTTTCTTAAAGGACAAGTCCACCTTCATATACATGTGGATTGAGTGAATGCAACAACATTAGTAGAACACATCATTGAAAGTTTGGGAAATTGGACAATCCATTCAAAAGTTATGGGTTTTTTTAAGTATCTATGCAATCACTGCTGGATGACACGACTATGACAGTGTATGATGTCACATGCATACAACGATATAAAGAAAATATAAGTAAATTTCACAAAACTTTACTTTTTGCTACTGATGTATGTTACGGCAATATTATTCACCCTGCCTTCCAAAAGAGAAAAGTCAAGTGTTCTTTTGTTATGCAATAAAAGTGAAAATATGTTGAATTTTCTTGATACTTTCTCTATATCCTTGTACACGTGTGACATCACAAGCTATAGAAGTCTTCTCATTCAGCTTTGACAGAGCAGAAACTTCAAAAATTCAAAACTCTGGAACGGATTGCCTTACTTTCCTCAAACTCTCACTGATGTGTTTTACTAATATTGCTGTACTTACTCAACCCTCGTGTCTATTGAGGTGAACTTGTCCATTTTCGGTCCCTAATAGAGGGTTGAGACCAGTTTGTGTCCGGGACCTTCTGTGAAGTTGATGGGTAAAATTACTGAACAAAAAAAAATTTCCCCATAAGTTCACACAAAAGCATTATGCTGCTCTCTTCAGCTGGGAAACACAAACTGTTGTCTTAACCAAACTGTAAAAACTTGCTAAAGATTAGTATGAATTACAATCTAAAACAAAATAAGAGCTGGTATCCACTATCATGAAAGAGAATAACGAAACAAAATAACAAGTAAGAACTGAAAGAAAGAGCTTATATTTGAAAATTAAAGCCACGAGGAAAGACATGAATGTTCACAATATATTAGTTAACACCTGAGAAGTTGGGTTGTCTCTGTGTTGTGTCACCTCCAAAACAATAAAATGATTTTTTCTTATCTTATACTTTTTACTCTCAAAAGTGACTAATATATATGATTTGCTGGTAATTTTCAAGCAATTCAGAAAGATACATAGAATATATAGTAGTATAGTATTAGTATATTTAGTATTGTCAACAGTTTAAATGAATCTGGCATATACAGGTAGAAAATTTATCCCAGATGAACCAAACACCTTTCACCAGATGACATTTGTATGGTGGCTATCAAGAATGATGAAGATTTCATGAACATCCTTGAATTAATCTATTTATAATATTATGTGCAAACAAAAACATAATACAAGTCAAATAAGAATTTTTGCTTTTGGCATTCATAACCTATGTCCCCACCAAAAAATTACAATGGTAC
The DNA here is from genome assembly GCF_040938485.1 of Diadema antillarum. Classification (NCBI taxonomy): domain Eukaryota; kingdom Metazoa; phylum Echinodermata; class Echinoidea; order Diadematoida; family Diadematidae; genus Diadema; species Diadema antillarum. The sequence goes on along the minus strand of NW_027272935.1, from coordinate 28,318 downwards.
CCTCCGCAACGATAATTTTAAAGATAATGAATCAATCTAAAATACAATTTGAGGGATTGAAACTATAACTCATTGCCCACACCTTACAGAAAACCCCATTCAATTTGCTTCAGAGGTCAAAGATAAATGAGGAATTTTGTAGAGCATGTCAGAAATCCCTTCCCTCCAAGTTCTGTCTATTGTGTTTACACATTAATATGCAGTTCCAAGAGCATCCAAGTGCTAAACTTGGAAGAATCAGACTCCTGACATCCTTTATAACAATCCACATTTCTTTGAGACCACTTAACCAAATTGACTGGGGCTTTCTGCAAAATAGAGCTAAGATGTTATAATTTAAGACCCCAAAGTAGATTTTAGCTGATATAATCACATTGGGTGCTATCAATGCAAAAGTCTAATTGTATTTTTTTTTTTTTTTTTGGGGGGGGGGGAACATACTATGTGAATACTTGAACACAATAATATGTAATGTCACCTCCGAAACAAAGTTATTCTTCCCTGGTGTTGTGGAATAAAATGTTCTGAGAACAAAGAAACATTACTAAAATGATCTTACACCCTCATTTCAATTTAAGGTAGAAAACGGAATGCCATGTTTCTTCAGGTTACAATATCTAGCTTATGTCCGTCATATTCTTACTGTAAATGAATATTTCAACACAATGTTAACATTGAATGTCACCTCCGAAACGAAGTGATTCTTCCCTGGTGTTGTGGAATAAAATGTTCTGAGAGCAAAGAAACATTACTAAAATGATCTCACACCCTCATCTAAATTTAAGGTAGAAAATGGAATGCCATGTTTCTTCAGATTACAATATTTAGCTCACAACCTTTGTCCAAATGGAAGGCAAACTACCGGTGCCCATGCTAATTAATGAAGTGTAAAAAAACACTTGTTCTGTGTGGTTTATCTGCTTGAAACAGGAGTTAATTTCTTGTTCTCGAGTTATAATTATTAAAAACATTGATAAAAAGAAGAAGTTTTGTGTTATTGTCACTTATTCTCAAAAAAACTGAGTGTTAATATTAATGTCACCTCCGAAACATTCTATTATGTTAACTGTCACCTCCGAAACATCCATGTGTGAAAAATCCAAGTTTTAAAGAAATGATTGGAATTTCATTCAACCTACATAGGAAGGTAGCCCTTCTTAAAGACTTGTTATAGTATAGAGTTTGACCTGGCTTGCCCTCCAATAAATAGTTAAAATCTTAAAAATTGCATGTCAATTGGTATTTTTACCAAAAATTTATAAATCTCATGTATTTTTTTTTAAATTCACTTTATATTCAACCCCAAAATAGTTTTGATTCACAAACTATATATTGTTGTTAACCATATAAACTTTGCATGGTGAAGTTTGACTACTGAGTTTTGTCATTATGGTGCAATTCATGAAAACAAAATTTTGCTTAAATTTACTTCAGGTGCCAGGGTTTTCCTTAAATTACACCAATAACTCTTCAGCTTTAAGGTCTGAAATGTTATTTTTTCAAAAATTTGAATACTTTCCAACAGGAATCAAACAGAATAATGAAAAAATATTTTGTTTGAAATTTTGACCCTCTGAGTACAAAAGTTACACCACTGATCGTAAAAAAGGCCATATTGCATTGTCAAAACACATTCAGTTTAGGGTTTTAGCATACACAATTATATCAGTAGAACATTATGTAGGAACCTACCAAAATGTATATTACAATGTATTTTTATATCTATGTGAATGAAAACTGAACATCTCATTTGAAGTACTTCCAACACATTTGTTTATCAAAATTCATACCTTTTTTTGGTTATAAAATATAGATGCAATGAATATTACAAGGGCACAAACTCCATTTACCACAAAAATATTGTCCTCATAATAATGTGATTTGATAGAGTTATCACAAAATTATGTGCTGAAAAAGTGTCTTCCGAAATGCTGATGGACAATGCTATTGTGTAGGACCTGCTGTGCCACTTGAATGTAACACATGGCATGATATCAGTGATCACATAAATGATGATGAGGATAATAATCATTATGAAGATGATGATAGTAATAAAAACATTAGCAACAACAACAAAAATAGTAATAATAATAATAATGATAATAACAATTAGAGCAATAATGAAATGTGTGAAAGGCCCTTTCAGTGATGTACACTGCTGTGCATGACAGCCCTGTTTAAGTTCACTTTATAACACTGATGCAATATTTTATCGTAACGGAGTAATTGTAGCTTTTCACCACTTAAACACCTGGGAAACAAAGGGGGGAAAAAGACCAAATGAAAAAAAAAAAGGACAAAACACTTTGCGCCTGGATATCGCAGCCCTTTCAGTTTCCAGTAACAGTTTAAGCACATGCAGTTTAGGAGTTTACAGGATTTATATTCCCTACTTGCCACATGGGGCAAGAACAAATTTTCTAGGCAATCAATTCACTGTTTCATTCTGATTCACACATTTGAGTACTAACACGTTTGTTGTTACCTCACAGAAAAGACAGAAATAGAGAGTTCAGAGATATAAATGTAGTGTCATATCAGTTATCATTGCCATCACATGAATGTAGTCTATGATTGGAATTGACGTTATTCATGTTCAATGTGCATTTATCAGAATCCCCAACAATCCTGGTACAAAGGTGCAGCTTTTTCATTACTAACTTTGCTATTATACACAATGAAGGCATAAATTGACAGTAGGCCTACAGGAAGAGCTGGTGTCAGAGCTTTTATCATTGCCATCACTTGGATGCACTCAACATAATTATGATATCGAAGTCATCAAACATCAGTTTTCAAACATTTGCCAGCCACAAAGAAGAACACGAGAGGGATGTCACTGGCTTCATGGAGCTAAGTAGCTGGGAGGGCTGGTTCTGATCGATGAGAGGGGATGTCACTGGATTCACTGAGCTTGGTGGCAGAGAGGGCTGGTCTCCACTGGCGAGATGGATGTCACAGGTCTCACCGAGGTGCGTAGCCTAGAAGAGGCAGTCTTATTTGGCGAGAGGGGGACGGTGTGACTGGCTTCAACAACCTGGATATCTGGGATGGCACTTGGATGTGATGCTAGCTGTTCCACTCCAATAGAGGCCAACAAGCACATTCTATTGCTCTCTCATCTAATGACTTGATGTTGGTAGTAACTACTACACATTTGCAATGAAAAATTATTTTACTACACCTTGAAATTTGTACTCATATAGACTCAATTAACTATTCAGTATTACACACATATTCTCTTTAAAGACTATCATTCAAGCAATGACAAGTTTAGTACTGATGAAAGTAATTATGTTAGATGCTGAAAGTCCAATGAAAATAGCCCACTTTATTTATGATATCTACATAAAAATTCCCAAATATGCATGCCAAAAGGACATCTTCATCATCTAACCTGTTATCTTCTAACATCTGCCCAGGCTCTGATAAAATCAATACATGTATCTGTCAGCACTCTCACCAGGTTTTGATCCACTTCAACTTGACCCAAGTCCTTTCCTCGGAGTAGCATTTTCCTCCAAAACTAATTGGAGAAGGCAACGGCATTTACGAAGATGTCCTTTTTCCATTTCACAGGGGCATCTGGGCTGGAGTTCATCTGTATATCAGACACAATGAAAGGCATTAACACTGACTTACAATTAGGATAGTCCCATTAGTTCTTCACCAATCTGTAAATTTAGTCTCAGAACTTGCTATCCCATTTATATCAGTGTAGAGTCTACCAGGTAGCTATATCTTGTAGTGCTCACATATTTGCAACAGAGAAAACTCCATGAAATATGTTAGAAATAGACTGTCTACTGTAGAAGTTAAATAGCAAATAGGTAATAAGACCTACAGACCCTAGCTAAATTTTTGATGAGTTGACACTGCACATGACGTCGGGATGACCTCAGCCTCTCATTGTGCGTCTACAAAGTAGGCCCTATGTATACAACCTCATATAGGGCCTATGTCTTTAAATCCAGCCACATGCATGGGATTTGGGGGTCTGTAATTCCACATACAATCATATAGGAGGCCTATATGTGGCTGCAATGTACAAACTATATAACTTGTAACCCAAAAAGTAATGATCAAGACAACCATAATCTTATTAACCACTACCACAGCTATGGGTTCAAAAAAAAAAAAAAATGTTATCAATTATTACACCAAGAATAATAACAGCATCGTTTGAGAACACAGAGTTAAATCGAACAATTTATTGATGTTTTGTTTACTAAATATCAACATTAATTTTCATTGGCAGGTTCAAAACAGTTGTTGGATCTAGGTGTATTAAAACAAAATGTACCAGGTAATTAAAGACAGTTTGTACAAACCTTTTGTACCAGTGCAAGGGCTGGTTTCAATGGGCAAGAGGGGATGTCACTGGCTTCATCAAGCTGGGTAGCTGGGAGGGCTGGTCTCGACTGATGAGAGGGGACATCACTGGCTTCACCAAGCTGGGTATAGCTGGTCGAAACTGACGAGAGGGAATGTCACTGGCTTCATCAAGCTGGTTAGCTAGGAGGGCTGGTTTCAACTGATGAAAGGGGATGTCACTGGCTTCACCGAGCTGGGTAGCTGGTCGAAACTGACGAGAGGGAATTTCACTGGCTTTTGACATCAAGCTCGGTAGCTGGGAGGGCTGGTCTCAACTGACGAGAGGGGATGTCACGGGCTTCACTGAGCTGCCTAGTCAGGATGGTCCTTGAATGTGATGCTGGCTGTTGCCCTACAAAAGATACCCACATTTGCCACAATAATATCTGACAGACCTTTCTCAACAACTAGCACCTACTGTGTTACAAAGCATACACCATTAACCACTACACTAGGGACTGAGTGAACTGCGCTGCAATGCATATACGCCATTAGCCACTTATGTATACGCACAATAGATACATTTCAATCAACATTTTTGCAATGCCATGTGTACCGGAGACAATAATTAGGTACCTTACCAAACATGTGAATTCACGTTTTTGGTCCGCGATCATAGCTGCCGTGACAACATAGACACGGTTGACTCTCCACAAACTATTTGTAAAAACCAAGAGTGACCAGATGATCACTCTACGCAGCTCTTCGCTGACACTTTCACTCATTCAGTGTCGTTTCGTAAAATTGGATTTCTCGCCTATCGCCGATTTGTAACAAACGGTAGTTCTGATGAGTGTCGTAACTTTCTTATTTCAACATTTTGAGACCCATAATTTGACATGAAGGTAGAATAGGGCAACATAATCCAGAATATGGTAAAATAGGAATTCGCGTATTTACATGCAAAACACTTTAGCGTGCCATTTCTTAATGTGAACAGCGATTTTGTGCAATTGCCAGAAGCACATTTCAAATAAGAGAACTGTTGAGCCAAATTTGGGATATGTCATTACGCAAAAAAAAAAAAAAAAAAAAAAAAAAAAAAATTCCAGTTATCTAATATATTGGCAGAGAAAAAGGGCCTCGGACTAGGAGTGGTAGAACATTGGTCTAGGATACCTACCATAATACCTCAATCGCATTCTGAATACCGGTACACCTTTGGCTTTGTGAATCTGCATGTAGCCTTTCTTCACATGTGAGTAAAATCTCAGGCAAATTGTGATATATCTGTTAGTTTACCGTAATAGAAACATGTTAGGGTGTGGCATAGGACACCTAACAAAACTACTAATCTAGGCCTACTCATAACAATAGTATAGTGTGTGTAGATCCTCTAAGTGACATCTCTATCAGCAATGTTACACTTACATTGTAGGTCGTAACTGAAGTTAACTGTTAGTAAGTGTTACTCACACTGAACTGAATGAAGTCTTCCGAGTTTCACAAATTTATTACCGATCCAGCAGAAGTGAAATGACATCTCTGTCGTTCAGCCCCTTGGTGTCTTGAGGGGAATTGGGATTGACTTCATTTTATTTTTCTGTCGCCATCTCCATACTCTGTCACTGGTTTTCATGGTCTTCCTCTTCATGGAGACAGATTTCTCGCTCTCCTCCTGCGGCTGTGATCCATTGTTGTGTGGATGGAGTGGGAGTGGTACGGTAAGTAGGCCTATACGCAGCCAGCAGAGTTCGAGCGGACCCGTGCTAGCTAGCTGCCCGGCGGATGCCGGGAAATGCACCGATAAACGCTCGCTAGCCAGTGAACAGGCACCCGGGTTTCGCCTCGCGATCGCGGCGATGTATCTTGGGCTTGCTTTTCGCCGAGGAGAAGGCAATAAATCAACGCTGTGCCAAAATCGGACAAAAGAGGGAGGCAAAAACAACACTTGAACGGAGAGCCTCTAAGCCGACCCCCTGTGATTTTGACAAGCGTTACATGTAACGCTCTTCACAAAATCATAGATATCTTCATAATGCCGTATTTTTCATCGATTCTTTTTCATTGCTTAGTCCTTTCATAGGCATTGGCCCTTGTTTTTGCCTGTTTCACTTCATGAAATGGCACTTTTGCATTTTGGGTTCCAACACTCCTCCCCAGTCCCGTTAAGCCTCGTTTATATCAGGATAAGACACTTCTATGTAGCCTGTTCCCCCTTTTATTATGTCATATCAAAATTAAAATTCAAACATATCATTGACTACCAAAATTGGAAAACGCCCTTTCTGGGATAATTAAGAAATCCCGAGTGTCAATTTTCACTGGCACCTTCAGAAATCTTGCCTACACTACTATCATATATCCTAGGCAACGTGTAAATTCACGTCTGCAATGAATATTATGGCAATTAACTGCAATGCTCGAAACAAATTGTTGTTTCATTTTAAACTGTAAGTAACAGAGAAAGAATGAGATAGGGCGTTAAAGAATGAAAGAGGTTTCAAAAAACTGACATTGGAAACATCATATGCCTAACCAGCAAGAGTTTTATAGGCGATTTTATATAAAATTTATATACATGCTGTCATTGACAGTGAAGCCGATCAGGACGAAGTATTCTACCACGATCCTATTTAAAATTTAACAAAGAACAAAAAAATGATACATCCTATCATTTACAGTTCATGTCAACAATGGTCAAGGGGAAATGTTGTATCTTGATTCTACGAAAGTGTGAATTAAACTGTATAAGCTGTCTGTCTTCTGGTAATCTTTGCTAAGGTTTGTACCTACTGACATTGGCCATATCCGTGTGTGAGGAGACGCACCTTTACGGCTTCTGGCCTTTCAACTTGTCACCGGAGGGGGCGCCTGTCAGATACCACTACTACGACAAAAGACGTTCGGGTTCTTCCCACAACTTCACGGCTGAGTTCGCTATCCTCTCAGAGCTGCATGCACGAGGGATTATCAAACTACACACTGAACGCTGTGCGTGAAAGAAGAGCTGACGTTCGACTACTGTATATGGAGTATACTATTGACACAGACCAGGCGTACGTAATTTCTAGACAATCAATACTATAGAGGCCAATAAACTAATGATATGTGACTCTGCACCTCAAAACAAACAAAAAGTCGCCAGACATGAATTTTTAGTTAAGACCATATTCTGAAAGAACAGACTTTAAGCTTTAAAATTATGTATAACTCAAATCAAATGGACTCTCCTAACCTATCTAAATATTGGAAAGAAAGCACAAACTCACGAAAAGTGTGAACGGAGAAAAGAGCCTCTGAAGTACAGTGTCTATTCAAGCGCTTAATCTTTACCAAACCGTGCTGGCTGTGCGATGAATGGGACAAAAAACAGGAAGTAAACTACCAGAGTAACAACAATGAAGGGATTATTGGATTAAACTGAAATTAAACATGCCTCATTAACACATTCTGTCCATAATCAATGCCAACTTTCAAAGCAGTAGCACTATCCTTTCAAAAGTTATTAGAGTTGAAAGTGAAGAGTGTGGACAAGGTTTTTCAGAAATGAAAAAGGGATTCTAAAGACACACCTAGTCACACTATTCTACCAAAAACGTTCGAGATAAACTGCTAAAAAAACACACTTTTCTGCCCGTTTTATGATACCAAATTTTAGCATAATGTAAAAGAAGATCCGCTCTTTCTGAAAATATAAAAAAGTCAAGTTCGGCTAGGTTGACCCATTTCACTTATTTTCAGTCCTCACGCAAAATCAGTGTGTGCGACTTTTTGTTCGTTTTGAGGTGCACGGTCACATATATTATCCCATTAGTAACTGAAGCGCCCGAAACCGCCCGTCAGATTACTCCCTAAAACACCCGAAACCGCCCGTCTGCTTTTTGTTTATAGTTTTATACTTAACTATTTGTTTTGCTTTCATAAAGAATAGATAATTACGTAATTTGAAAGAGGTCAAAAGTGAACAAAAGTATGCCAAAATTATTTATTTGACACACAATTACTCGACTAAGTATTAATAGGCTTTCAAATAAACATAATTTATAATAGACAAAAGTAAACATTCAGTTATTTTTTCAGTGATTATCTTAAAAGTTCTGAAATGAGAGTAATATCGCTGTAACTTCCGACGTACAATAGGCAAATATGTACAGAATCTTTAGCTGCTAAAGGGTTATTATGAGAACATCTGGGCCAGAAATTAAAAGTTTGTGTGCACTGTTATAAATAATCTCCACATTTGGCGTGTAATAGGGATGACGAAACCTCCCATAATAACATCAACTGATAAAGAATGCAACTGCATAACAAAAGTTAGGTTCAGACGGTGCTCGAGGATAACTATCTCCGAGAATCTGGCCTCCTCACCACGATATGCATTCACACGACGAAGCTTGTCCTTGCAGGTAGCTATCCTCGAGGATAGACTCACTGCACCCAAAACTACGCGTTATCTCCAAGTTAGTATTCGGTTCTGTCCACACGATGCTTGACTACATGTGGGGACCCCCGCGGCTTCTCTATCGCTAACCTTGAGATGTCTCGTGAATAGCTATTTTCGAGTTAACTTCAAGTGAGCTATCTTCGATTGTTCGAGTAAACTTCAAGTAAGCCATCTTCGAGTCAACTTCAAGTTAGCTATCTGAGAGTTAACTTCAAGTTGGCTATCTTCGAGTTAAATTGAAGTTAGCTATCTTCGAATTAACTTCAAGTTAGCTATAAAATCTTCGAGTTAACTTCAAGTCAGCTATCTTGGAATTAACACAAATCAAATTTAGAATCACTTGAAGTGAGTTAGTCAACATCCACCCGTGTATTTCACGTACTAAGACATACAATGATACGAAGAAGAGATATTTTTAATGTACCTCCATTTATTAATTTTGTTTAATTTTGGGCTATTGCAATAACGATCGTAATTTTCCCGACATACCTTTAAGATAATAACAGAGAAAGCATAGCATGCACTTAACGCCAAATCGTATGGGAAATATGAAACCAACAAAACTTAGTCACGTGACTAAAGAAGCTCTACCCTAGGCTTTAAGACACCTTTGTCACCCAATGAATGTCGTAATAAATACCTCAGTAATATTTGTTTACCGATGTAAAACAAAATTACTATGGTAAATCTATCATTTAGTAATTGTTCAGTGTGGCGAATTATCATTCATTATATCACGATAGCTCTTTCTGGATATTCTGCGAGACTTTACCTACCTGTCTTTTAAAAAGATGTTTGATTTTAATAGGTTTGACCGTTTTCATTGACTATTTTTCAAGGTGATCCTTTGATATTCACTTGGACGGAGTCTTTTATCTGTTTCTGTACCTTGAGAAAACTGAGGTAACTCATTTGGAGCAGGCTAGTATCAGAACACACATCATGCTAAAGGTATTTCACCCCCCTCCATATAAAATTAAAGAAATTGAGATGGGGATCCAGATTTTATCTTCTTCTTCTTTTTCTTCTTCTTCTTCTTCTTCTTCTTCTTCCTTTCCAGTACAGTCCACCAATGAGGTGTATCGTCGTACTTTAGAGTGATGTGCAGTGTGCTGTGCAACTATTCCAATTACTGCAATTAATTAATCTTGCGAGATGATTAGAAACCACTTCTACTCAACTATTATCAGGATCAATTTGCTTTGCTTTGATGTTCCATATCTCAGCCATTTCAAAACGGCTAATCATTAAATAGCCTTTAAATCATCATGGAATTGTATGCTCTTTGATATTTCATACAAATGGGTCCTGATCATCCCGCAAAAATTCAAAACCTGAACCCCCATCTCAAACTAAACTGTACTGTCCGTTTTAATGAATAAAAAGTCATCTCTTGAAGTAATGTATTTTCTGTTTGAATTTCTTGTATGCATGTCATTGTGTAATGCGCAGTAGAGTATGTTATAATAGAAGCTGCGCAATATAAATGTCCTTTATTATTATCATCATTATAAGGGAAGAGAACAATTTCGATTCTGCTAAGTTCGTGGCTAGCCTCGACAAAGAAATAATGCAATTTGCAAAGTTCTCATATTTACGATACTGAAATACATATGTTATCATTTACATGTATTTTTACGTAACCGCATAAAGTAGGCCATTAGATTTTAGACTGGCGAAAGCCTCGACAATATTAATCGTATTGGGCAATGTTAATATAATTTTACAATTCCGTAATTCTATATATCTTTTTTAATTTTAAATGGCATTGTTGGCATAGTTGTATAGAATTTTCGCTATTTGATGAAAATGAAAATGAAGTTGAACTCAAACTTAAACTTGATCTTAAACTAATCATCCCTGACGAAGGGGGAGGCCCCCGAAAATTCGAATTTTGAATTAAAATCAAGGCAATTGGCACTTAATACATTCATCTATTGTGACATTATTATTTCTAGTACTGCCAACACGCGGAGCAACTCCAGTTTGAATATTACAATGATTATATACATAATGTATATATATGTATATAATTATGTATATATATATATATATATATATATATACATATATGATAACAATAATCATTATTATCATACATATGGAGAGTCTTAGTGCAAATTGACCAAAGCGCCATTTTTAAACGTTTCAAAGTAAGTTCATCATCAGATAGAGCAAAATTAAACCTTTGCCATTAATACCTCACTTGTGACATGAGTATGAATATCCGAGAAGATATGATTAAAAATATCATGTAGTTTCTTATTCGTTTCTCTGTTTTGGGTTTTTTTTTTTTTTTGCAGCTTTAATCACAAATATCCCAACTTGACAAGAATTGATTTAGCTGGTTTTGCGTTAGAACTCTTCATATATATAAATGTGTATAAATATATATATATATATATATATATATATATATATATATATACAGTGCGTATCAAAAAAAAAACGCAACAAGATTTAATTTCGAATTTGTGAAGATTGTGTTAAGGTCTTAAAGCTACATATCTCCTCTTTCCAATGATATCTTATTCATTATTACACGGTCATGGATGGCTGAGTTATCATTCTTTTTAGACAATCATGGGTCAAATTGTACTTGGGACCACGTTTCAGTTTCTGCATTTAACTATGACGTCGATTTTCGTAGAGAAAAGCTGAATAATAAATCTTTGCCGGACTTTGTGGAAACGGTTTGCTTCTCGGGCCCTTCGTCTTTGAAAACAACATGAATGGAAATGGATACTGGCCACCACGATCTCCGGATCTGACTTGTTGTGACTTTTCTTTGGGGTTATCTCAAGAGCAAAGTGTTCTTATCCCTCCACCTGACATTGCAACTCTGAGACAAAGAATCACTAAATGAGTGTTAAGCTCTACGCCACCAAGCCCCAATGATTCGCAGGGCTGCGCGTGAGATGGAGAAAAGAGCTAATCTCTGTGTGGAAAGGAATGGTGACCATGTTGAGGGGTATGGGATGTAATGTTAAAAAGAGATATCCGAAAGAAAGCAATGGTAAGTTGCGATTATTAATTTCATTATTCCATTTGTTAAGTTAATTTCTAATAAGGTGCATTGATTCTTGCAGTGTTTCTTGAACATTCTGTTGAAAAAAAAAAGTGAAAATAAAGTTTGAACTTGAATTTGAATTTGAATTTGAATTTGAGTGTCTAAACTTGGTCCCAAGTCCAATTTGACCCATTGTCCAAAAAGAATGATTACTCAGCCATCCATGACCGTGCATGCATAAATAAGATATTATTGGAAAGAGGAGATATGTGGTTTAAAGATGTTGCTACTCACTTTGGTGTAAAGTAAACACAATCTTGACAAAATTGAAATCAAATCTTGTTGCGTTTTTTTATATACGCACTGTATATATATTATATGTATGCTTGTGTGTGTGTGTGTGTGTGTGTGTGTGTGTGTGTGTGTGTGTATGTGTGTTACCAGTACACATTTTTATGCAAAATTTGTTTGATTTCATTTTTTTCACCTTTTGGGTGTGTTCCATTGCTAGCCCATTAAGAATGCAATGGAACCACTTTTGTCTGATTAAAATTTTCGAATAATATCCATCTCAGCTACGCGTCCTTGCTACGAGAGAGAGTGAAAAATAAATGCAGTGTCGCGAATTTGTTTTGTTACAGCTTATTACGTTGTTTCGTTGCGTTCACCCTGTTTTATGACGTCACACAAAAATCCTCATAAGCACCAGGACTGCCTTGACAATTTTTTTTGGACATTTTAAAAATCTAACACGGCATCCACAGTCTGTCATGTTTGCCTATCCCGTCTCACCCCATTGTCTCACATTCATCCTGTTTTGTCCATGGTGGCCTGAAACGTGGCTGCCGTGGCTGCCGGGAACATGGTGTAAACGTAGCATTACGAGAGTTTATTTGTTTCATTCTTGACCATCATTCCATAGACTCATCTTCTTTAAATAGTGAAGCTATGCCTATGGAGACGGTCCGCTGCTTTCCACTTCCTATTTTCTTTTTGATCTATACTAACAGTGTGTGTTCTGTCTTTTAGTGTGGATTAAACATGACATTTCCTTCAGTGTTTTCTCATGTAGGCCTGAGTATGGACTGCGCATAATGCATAATGATTATGTACACATATTATGCCGCCATTTGCTGACCGTTGAAGCACTGTGTATTGACAAAACAAAATAACATAAAGTGAAATAAAATATCATGAAATGAATTGATATCTATGAAAGGAAATGAAACGAAAGACCGACTTCGGAAAACGATTCTGAGCAAATCATTCTGAACATTTTCACCAATGTTTGACAAAGGAAATCAGATATTGTTTTTATACAACTTGTATGAAACTTTATGAAACTTTAAAAAGCAGTCAATGTTATCAATGAAAATGTATATGCCCTACATAATCATAATGCTTAGTGTGTATGCATGTACATTATGCATGTATTAACTAGTGTGCCTATCAAGCACAAACAGCAGTGCATCATTATCATTGTTACTAGTATCTGAAACACGATATCCCCCCAAAATTGACCCATATCTTGCATTTGGTTTGTCCTAGTTCACTGTATAGAATTGATGTTCAGCAGATGGCACTGTCCTAATTCTCAGTTTGGATGCCATTAATATTGTTCATCGTTCAACGTACGTTCATCGTTTTTACAATAATTGATGCCACCCCAGAACCCGATGTGTTTGAAGGCTGGTTATCCTATACCAAATATGTCTTTAGGTATGCGTGCACACACCGATACACACAACCCCCCCCCCCCCCCCCACACACACACACGTGAGTCAGCATACACAATAATACACTCATAATGTAGAAATATAATCATAGATTTAATAATGCATATTTTGGAAACAAAATACCAGAAAGATGTATTCGTACATGTAGGCATAATATAATGTGACCGTTCATCACCAATCCACCAAAAGTCGCACCCCTTGATCTTACGGACTAAGAAATGGTGAAAATATAGTTAAGCAAGCCAATTTTTAGTTTCTATATTTTACAGAAGGACAATTCTTTTTTATACACTATTCCTAAGTTTGCGATGATAAAAATAATGAATGGGAAAGTGGGTTTTCAGCAGATTTTCAACAACCCGTTTTTGGTAGCATAGTGTGAGTGTGATCAAGAGTCTCAGATGCCCCTTTACATTTCGTGAAAATCCTTTGCACACTCTTCACTTCTAACTCTAATAAAGTCTGAGAGGATACTGTTACTGCTTTGAAAAAAAAAAACGCATTTAGTATGGAAAGCATGTTGATAGAGCCTGCACAATTTCAGTTTTGAATCTGATAATTCCTTCTTTGTTGTTTTGCAAAGTATGATTATCGCATAGCAGAAGTTTGATAAATAAAGGATTTGAATTTATGTTTCATTTTTTATCCATATGTTTCTGTTGATGAGACAATGTTACATTGTATTTTTGTGTTTAAGGAAATGAATGTCATTCTTCAGAAGATCATCATATTGTAGAGCATTGCGCTGTATATCATGGCACATTAGGCCATTTGGACAAACATTTTAATGAGTGTTCTGTTGGTAGACCGTGATGAAGGCCTGATGACAGGCCGAAAGTTCGATTGATTGAAAGGGAGAAGGAGATCAGGAGCAACGTCCACCTCAAGTCTAATTTATTTGACTATGATATGATATGACATGGTATGATATATATATATATATATATATATATATATATATATATATATATATATGTAATGTAATCATATCTCCACTGTATATACCTATATGAAAATCATCAAGAAAACAAGTCAATAACATGTGCATGTACAGTAAGCTTACATGAATTTATTCAATATGTCACAAATCTCACTATAACACTGCAAAGTTTGACAAAGTTTTGCAAGGAGCAAGATGTACTAGACATTCACCACAAGAAAGCATTTTACTTCTATTGCTAAAACTTTTCTAAAACAAATTGTTTGCCTCTGATAGTACATATCGTCGGCTGAGAACCAGAAGGGCTTTATCACAATTATTCATCGTATCAAGTTATCGTCACAACGTATCACGATATGGTTTCAATTTTGAAATTCTATTTCTTTTTAGTAAAATGTTACAAATGAAAACTTTCACTAAAAAACCATGAAACTGGATCGTTTCCTTGCGTATTTATACTTAAAGATATTGTATAGTTTTTTGTTGAGACCTATTTTCTCTTTTCTAACTTTTTTAATGAGATAATGACAATAAATCATGAAAGAGGATATCGTAATTCTAAGAGGAATGTAACGTTTATTTTATTGTTGAAATATCTGAGGTATTTAAAATCGTAATGAGGGGAGGGATCCATGTTTTCTTGTAATATCCTGTGTTTTACTTTTTTTTTGAAATTTCAGCCATTTCAAAACCGATTTTATGCTCTGTACTATATCATGAGTGGTATCTTGGTATCTTGCAGGAAGTTTAAAGCCCAAATCCTCATATACACCAATACTATATCATCCCTTTTAAATGTTAGAACCCGATAATGCCCTTCTGCTTTTCAGCTGACGATATTTGTAACTTTTTACTCACAACCGACATATTTCTAAACGCATGCAAAAATTACACACTATATAATTTTTTTTTTTTTTTTAATGATGAACTGAATCACGATCAAATTCTAGTCTATAAAAAACAGTAGGTCATGTGCAGGTACATTCGGGGAGATCCAGGAGAGTTGAGCCACCCCCTTAAACTTGGTTAGATTTCACAGATGCAGCGCTTGTGCCCTCTGTTGGCAGTGCTTAACATTACTGTCATTTTAGCACAAGCAAGTAGAGGTGGACACAGCGCTACAAAGACACGGGTCACGAAAAAAAAAATCAAAAGACAGCAGAACACGATTTGACGTGTTTCAGGTATTAAATTGTCTGTCTCTCACAGAACAGTAATTGGTTCGTCAGTGATTATGTGTAATCTAGTTCCCATTGTAATCTTTAATGAATTTGATGGATTTTTGATTTGCTCATTTCGATACGCGTCAGAAAAGTAAAAAACGGTCACATTGAGGAGAGATTAGCAATGCAGTCTGGGGGAGTTGTGCCACAATTTTCATTCACAAACACACGATTGTTTGAGTTTCGTGCTTTTAACATTCTGCAATTACTATATCTTCTACTTCAATTTGGTAACAAACACTTGTTAGAATATTTCCAAAAATACCAAAAGTGGCACGTCTCCTGAATCTCCCCTACATGACTTTATTCAAGCTGTCACAAATCACACTGGTACACTGCAAAGTGTTAGAAAGTGTTGCAAGAAGCAGAATGTACTTCACATTCAATACGAGAGTGCATTATACTCTTATTAATAAAACTGTTTTAAACCAATTGCTGGCAATATAACGACACTTCTTGTACATAAACAACCTTTCACTTACAACCAGCATATTAGCATACGCATGCAAAATTGCTTATGTTGCTCCAATTTTCAAACACACACAAAAAGATGACTCCTATGTATGCTGTCACAAATCACAAATTCAACTGGTACACTTCAAAAATTGAGAAAGTGTTACGAGGAGCAAGATGTACTAGACATTCACCACCAGAGAGCATTTTACTCCTATTACTAAAATTCTTGAAAAAAAAAATGTTGGCAGTATACCGACACCTCTAGTACTTATCGTCGGCTGAGAACCAGAAGGGCGTTATCACAGTTATTCGGTATATTGAATTATTGATATCACGATGTAGAACTAATTTACCTCCTTTACATCTTGGTGTTAATATTAGATCATTTCAATTTTTAGAAAAAGATGAAAAATCAAAACGATAAGGGTGCTATTTTACCCGATATTGGAAACAATGCTTGTAAATCTCCCAACTTTTGATTTAAAGAAGACTTTATTTCATGAAAACTGATTTTTTTTTTTCATTATTTATGCTTTAAAGTCTTTTGGTCGCGACCTAACCTCTCTTTGTTAACATTTTTTTTTTTTTTTTTTTTTTTGGGGGGGGGGGGGCGCGAGATTATGAGCATAACTTATGAAAGAAAGTGCAATTTCAAGAGGAATTCAACGTTAATTTGATGAAAGCTGGTTTTGAAAGAGATATCCAAAAAAAAAAAAAGAGAGAGAAAAAAAAAAAAAAAAGGTGGGACACACTTTTTATTACGATTCCTTTGTACACTGTATTATTTTTTTTTCCGGATATGTTTGCCATTCCAAAATCAATTGGGTATCTGAATATAAGAACGACCGAAGTCCATGGAAGGCCATTTCGAGTAAACTAAAAAAAAGACGTCATATATTTTCTATTTGTCCAATCGTATTCTATTTAACTGTGAAGGGAAGGCAACATTGCACATACATATTATTATGACAATCAACATTTACATTAATTATGGAGAGGCCATTTTGTGTGATGGACTTGGGTCGTTCTTTGAATCATATGGACTTGAGATGAGAGAAGCGATAAGAGAGGGCGCTATGATAATTATGAATGTAAAAGTGACCCAAGTCCTGGACTTGGGTCATTCTTACATTCATATAAGATTTCACTCATTCATTTCAGGCACTTCCGGGGGTAATTAGGAGATATCATTTATACACAAGATGAGTCCATACATAAAGCTACAATTTCCCGTGTCAAACTGAATTTGGCCAAAAATTGGACTTGGGTCGTTCTTATATTCAGGTCTTCAATTTCCATCAAATGAACTTTGAATTCTTCTAAGAATGGTACCCATTATAGGCATAATATTCCCTGTATATGAGTATATCATGAGTGGTATTTCAGTATCTGGCAGAGAGTTAAAAGCCAAATCCTCATATCTACCAACACTGTATCATCCGTTTCGATCTTAGAACGCTTCTCAGCTGACGATATTTGTAACTACTTTATGCTCACAATCGGCGTATTTCAAAACACATGCAAAATTACACACTGTATTATTATTCTTCTTTTTTTTTGCGCTAAATTATGCACTGAATCACGAACAAATGCTGGTCTATATAAAACAGTATGTCATATGCATGTACGTTCGGGGAGATGCAGGAAAGTTGAGCCACCCCCTCGAACTTGGTTAGAGTTCACAGATGTAGCACTTGTACCCTCTATTGGTAGTGTTTAACATCACTGTCACTCTTAAGCAAGGAGAGGAGGTACAGCACAACAAAGACACAGGTCAAAAAAAATCAGAAGGCAGCCAAAAAAAAAAAAAAAAATGAATTGATGAGCTTTAGGTATTACCTTTTCTATTACTCACATGACAGCAATTGGTTCGTCACTGAGTTATGTGTAATCTAGTTCCCATTGTTACATCTTTGATTAATAAATTTGATGGGTTTTTGATTTTGCTGATTTTGATACGCGAAAGGAAAGTTAAAAATGGCCCCGTTGAGGAGAGTTTAGCAATGTAATGCATTTTGATTCACAAGCTCATGAGGGTTTGAGTTGTATGATTTTAACCTTCGTTTCGACTCAAGGTTAAATGGTCATTCAGAGGTTGTATTAGATTACAAGGTCTCCATAGGAAATATCAGCAAATCCCCGATGGCATGAATCATTGTGTATTTACCTTTATAAATGATCTTTGCCTTTCACATACGGATGTCAACAGTATACACACATTCCTGGACATAAATGACTACATTTCTGGTGCAACGGCGCCAGAAAATTGTTGTACTTTACTAACCGGAACGAGTAGATTTTATTCTCTATAAGTTCATAGTTTTGGTCAATCTTCTATGAATATATTACTTGCCTGTAGTTTTTATTCATGTGTCATGCCTATTAATTACTCAGAGGTTGATAGATACTCAAGCACTCTGAAAAGGAAAATATATGTTTGTTATATTACCAAACTATGATTTACCTTAACATTTCTTTTGTATGTGTCTATAATAATGGTCCTTTTTAACTTCGTAAGTGTTTTTGCTTGGCTTCATTATGCAAGAGGTTATCCTATCTAAGACACGGAAACGCAATGCGTTAATATAATGAAGTCCCATTGCGAAATATTATAAAGCAAAACTTCACTGTATTAAAATACGAGTGATTCTTATGAGGAGTGTTGATAAAGTGAATGAAACGAGTGTTTGAAACTCTTTACAGATATTCCTGTAATTCGATGTAGTATGAGACCATTTTAAGCTAACATTTATTTCTTGCCTCTCGTAAGTGTATTTCTTTTTTATTTCATATTTTTATGTTTTATTTCATATCTGTTGACATCAGGGCTGAACTCTTCAAAAAAGTGGCACATGCCTTCCCAAGCTGGCTCAGCTCTCCTGAAGACATCGTAACTCTCCTCACACTGTGGGAGTGCTGAGCAACTTGACTTTTCTTTTTTCTAGGAAAATATTGTAAAAGTAGGCAATCATTTAGAATAAAATTTCATAGGTACAAGACATCTTTATAGTTGTACTCTACTTAGGTAACAAACACTTGTTAAAATATTTCGAGAAGTGTCTCGTCTCATGCATCTCCCCTACATGACTAATTTATTCAAGCTCTCACAAATCACACTTGTGCACTGCAAAGTGTTAGAAAGTGTGGTAAGGAGCAAAATGTACTTGACATTCACTACGAGAGAGCATTTCATTCCTATTACTAAAACTCTTTTAAAACAAATTGCTGACATTATATAACAACGCCTCTAGTACAAATTTGTTACCTTTCACTCACAACTGGCATATTTCAAAACGCATGCAAAATTGCAAAAGTTGCACGGACACAAAAAATGACTCCTCCTTAGATTCCTCCTTAGATTCCTCTAAATTTCCAATAATAGTTCTATATCTACTTCCTGGTCTTTTGTGTGCAATAGAAAGACCTAATGTCTTGTTTATAACACACTGTGTGATTTTTATTCTTTTATTTTTTTTAGCGCTAAATAATGTACTGAACCACGATCATTTCCGGGTGCATAACAAGTCATGTGCATTACATTATATACATGGCTCTATTCAAGCTGTCACAAATATCACTTTTACTCTGCAAAGAAAGTGTTGTATTAAACAAAATGTAGTCGACATGCCCCACGAGAGAGCATCTCACTACTATTACTAAAACTCTTTCGAAACAAATTGATGGCAGTATAACTACGCCTCTATAGTACATTAAAAGTATATTGATTTTGCAACCTTCCACTCATAACCGGCATACTTCCAAACGCATGCAAAATTGCACAAGTTGCTAAAATGTTGAAAAAGTGACTCCTTTCTGATTTTCAGCCATGGTTCTCCTCTCTTTTCTTCCCAGGAGTGTTGTATAAAGCTGTTCTTAAAGTTACAAACAACTTACGAGCGACTGGTGATCAGTTCTTGTGCTGAATTATTGAAATTTCGATAAGTGTAGCACATCACAATTGATTACCAGTCGCTCGTAAGTTGCCAGTAAGTTTATGAACAGCTGTATGAAACACCCCCTTGGTCTCTCTTTTTTTTAATAACAGAAAGACTTGTCTACAACACACTCTTTTTGACAATAAATCAAGTACTGAACCACTTGGGCCCCTTTGTATCCTTGGTCAACAACGATGATATTTCATCCTCATCTTAGTTACTACAATTAGAATATAAAAAAAAGCCGACGAAACCAATGTATTCTGTTCAATTTTACACTTACAGTCAGTCCTAAAAGGCTATAAAAACCTCCTTTAAACGGAATTAGCACAATTGTATATAAAATTATATAATATAGTTGTAGAGCGATAGATTATCATTCGATTTTATAATTTGAAAAGAGACTGGTTTTATTCATTCATACAAACGGAAAATGATAAAGATACACAACATTTCAGTATTAGGATGCATGGCTCATTAATAGAACAAAAAGATAACACTTATTTCTTGAGAATACTATAAATGGACATTTGAAATAGAGCGTTATGTACATTTCCTGCAATATTAGGAGGCTTACGCTCAATAGTAAGTTAAAGTATTGTATTCCAATGAATATTTCATTCCTGCTTTATGAGTTTCATTTTTGTACATTTCATATTGCAATATTGAGCTACTTCAAAAAACTAATACATACAACTTCTACAAAAGAATGCCATGCATATTATACAATAACCCAGGTTTTAATGAACATTCAGATCCTTTTTCGCAGAATTAAAAACCTTGAAGGGAAATTACATTTACTTTTTTTAAATATTGACTCTAATTTGTGTTTATATACCCGACAGTTATCATTTTTTGTGTCTCATGATCTTAGTTCAACAAGGACACACACTGTTATTCTACAGGACAAATTGAAAAAAAAACAACAACCCTGTATTTCTGGAACTCTCTTCCTTGTGATATATTCGAAATACAAAGGCTATAATGATGTAGTCTGTTAAAAATAAGAAGCTGTCAAAACAATGCTCCTCGCTATATATCAGTGTTATAGGATATTGATGCATGGTAGCTGTACATGAACTTCTTCCTTTTTTTCCGTTTTTTTTTTTCAAATTTTGTTGCATTTTTTTAGCCAAAAACGTTGGGGCTGCAGTTCCTTCAGCCCCCCCCCCCCCCCCCCCGTTCAGCGGGCAGTAATCAAGGTGATACCTTACATGAACTAAAAGGTAAACAGAGTTTCTGAAAGCAGTCAAACGTCTCCCTTCCCTCTTCCCTCTCTTTTACCATATCTTAAGAGATGTAACTTTCCTCTTTCATGTTCTTTTTCTCTTCGTTTGTATTACCCTATGTATCGTTTATCATGCATATATTATAAGGGCTGCAACAAAGCGAGCTTCACTAATGTTGGGGAAAGCCCTTCTGCGACATTTATTGTTCAGCGTACACTTTTAATTCAAACTCAATTTTCTTATGCAGACTCCTATGTCTCAAGTTATATGAAATTATTAAATCATGATATTTTGCATTGCCATTAAACAGCATTGGAAATCCATCCAAGATAAGATTACTTTGTAAACAACGTACGCATATATATCATAAATGCTATCGATAATGTAAGTGTGTACATGTACAATGCTGATGAAGAAACCAATTAATCAATTCAAAGGAAAGGCAAATCAGCACAAAATCCCCTTCACTCTGACAATCATCAACATGTGCACACGATATACTTTGAATTACAATCCTACGGAACAAACTTTGAAGCGCGAGAGCCTCACTAGTTATAGATACATCAGCTACAACAATACTAGTAGCTACAGTGTACTTACAGTGTACTGGTTTTCAACAAAGAGTATGATGCCTGTATGTGGGAACAAACTGAATAAAAAATGATGGGGTGCATTTACCAAGGCATTTCTTTTTTAATAGCCGAAGTTTACACTTTGTTGATAGCTTAAATCAAGGGCGACTGGCACATGCGGGTAACAGGGTGTGTTCTAGGTCGGATGTCTGTTTGAGGGTTCAATGACATTTTAATCTGCGACAATTGCTCCCACGAAACATCTCCGCGCTAAGACAAAAATAGACTCTACCCACATATCATAACGCTAACCCTAATCCCAATCTTTTCGTAAAACTAATCCTAAACCCATATCACAACCCTAACCCTATAAACCCTATAACTCTAACCGTAAGTCCCTGGAGAACATAAGACCGAAGCAACTGTCGCAGGAACAATTATCGTGTCATCCTGTTGCAGTTTTCGGTGTTTCAGGTACGTGAATTCAGGCACTCAGATATATAAATTTACAACTTGAGGGCTGCATCTTAAAGCTGTACATGTACTTGTCTCAGGTAAAGACATTTGCTTGACAGACAATAAGATAACTTAGATTAAAGAAGAAATTAATTCATATGTTAATGTTTATTGATTTTTCAATCCTAATTTTCTTCTTCTTTCAACCTCAGGTAGTAAAATGCTGAATATTTATCTTCATGTACATTGTCTCCCCATATTTCTAAGCCAACACGTATTACGCATACATCAGAAGCGATTTTTGATAATGTATTTTTCAAATGTTCTGACTCACGATGATATTTTAGTTGAATATTTCGGAGTGGTATATCGGATCATCTGCTATTTTTGCTGTCACAGAAAATATGCCCGTTTTACCATAATCACCAAGCTGAATGTCGAATGCGCGGAAACGAAACCAATGCTAACATTGATTAATTATAACTTCAGTTTAGCGCAGGTGCAATGAGATGCTAATCACGAAGATGACACCAAAATGGCATATAAAAATTTTATTCATATCTGTTCTAATCACTGTTATAAATACACCCCACTTGTTTTTCCAGATGTCCCATATACATGTTTATACTTATAAAATATTTTATATCATATCTTCATCCCTCTGTTTTGACAATCTCCTGTTTTCATTACTGTTTTCCTTTAAAGCTACCAAAAGAAGTGTATTCTAATGAGGTACACTACGTAGAAGACAGCTTCATAATTTACACAGCACTGTACAGATTCTGTTCTCATCTTCTGTTCTCCTCAATTGAATAGCATTATCGTATACATTGATATTAATATCGATATTGATATTGATATTGATATTGATGAAGAATGATAACCTACATGGCCCCAGCAGAAACATCAAATGCACATTATGCTCACACACACACACACACACACACACACACACGATGCCTTATATTTTTGCCTTACTACATACTATTGCAGAAATCTACCTTTAGTGAGAAGCAAACTTGAGCTTAAATCCCCATGAAGCCGTCAGCCAAGTCAAGCCATCCTAATGTTAATGGTCTCCAGCCCAATACTTGTAGAATCAAACATCATAATTTAGACATCCACAAATGTTCCATAAGAAATATAACGTAGTACTTTAGAGAATGTACATTTCTTTTGCTCTCTTTTAATTTTGTTCCATTTTGTTTCTCTTGACAGCAACATAGTTTCATTTTGTTTTGAAAAGCAAAATAAATGCAAACAAGCAAATGCCAGAGAGAATGTCAATTAATAACATCCGAACTTTCCTCTGTGTAATAGTCTCATATCAGCAATCGTGGAGTAAATGACAGTGAGACCTTCTATTTCACATAATCCTATCTACATCGTACAGATGATCGTGATAGTATACTATACGATCATGTCAAAATGAAGATGTCATAAAATCATTACCACATCATTAACTCATTAATAATTTTGTCTAACTTTGAATATGAAACCAAACACATGACTGTATCATTTTTATCATTTCTTATGGTGGTTTTGCGGTGACTTGACATGACGACAATGCAGAATTACAGTGAGTGATCAGAAACGATGGTCATTTGCCTCAGAAAAAGGTCCCTATTACCTCCGAGTTCATCCTGTGTTATGGGATACAGCACGGAAGTCGGACTGCTCGAAGCGTAGTCTCTGGTGACCACCACACCGTCCCCCCTCAGCCAGTACACTGTGTCGTTGAATATGATCACATCCCTCAGGTTTCTGCTACTGGCTGCACTTTGTATGTCAACTCCAGGTGTCTTGGTCTGCCCTGAGCTCCCTAAAGGCAGGTTAGTGTAGTAGGCTGTGTCGGCTCCATTCGCGTCGCAATAGAGCAGTCTGCCAGCTGTGAGACAAAAATACAAATTGCGAGAATAGGAATATCCTTTATAGACATTTAAAGATATAATGGTAACAATGTAACTAGAGAATGAACGTGCCGATGACTTTCGGTATGTTCAGAAACGATGTGGGCATAATTTTTCAAATGTGAAATTACTGTTTTCATTTCAACCCCTATAGTAATAGTAAACTTTAACAACAATAGCATACTATCGTGCGATATGTATCCTTCTTTCTGATAAGAGATAGGCCCTACACTTGGTCATTATGTTTGACAGTTTGTACTCAACTCTATTGGCATTTATCCTCAATTATCGAGCCCTATCAATTTTCAGTGTAATTAACCATTTTACAAACATTGATATGCGAAATGATAGAATTTTAAAATACCTCATGTGAAGAGCCTCTATAAGGCTCTATTTAAGCATTGGGAAGAGATTAAAAGCTGATTTGTTTCAGTTTGGCATTACTCTCTTGGTTTCTTTAGAGCTGAATCTCAACCATATTATGTACGTATTAGTTATCTAAGCTTGGATCTGGGAATCACAATAAAGTGTTCCATCTTGATTTTGCCTTTCAAGTTTGACACACTGTAACACCGTATTCTGCAGTGGATAATTTCTGTTGTGTTAAGCCTACATGACAAATCAAATAGCAAAATGACATGTACATAGGAACAATAAAAAGAAAACATACAAAGATGTGTAAAAAAAAAAAAACAACCTTCTATGGGTTCGAAAATTACGTTATAATCTTTATGTTTCCGTGCAATCACTGTTTGTTTCATCATTGCTTCCTTCTTTTCATAGAAAGACTGGTTTCTTTGTGCTTTATCTATATAGTAGGGTCGTGTAATTAGTTTGTGTCATCTTGTCAATAACACGGTACGCAATGAGACATGAGAACACCACGAGAAAAAGGAAGGACTGCACTGGAGGGGGGGGGGGGTGCTACCAACGCAACTACGAACACTTCGCTTGACGCCCCCCCCCCCCCCCCCCCAGTCAAACACAGACACGCACACACACCATCACGCACACACACACACACACACACACACACACACATACATCAGTTCAGTTTAGAAAATAGTAGTATATGAATGATACATGACAATACTGTTGCAAACAAGTGAGACAATGGGCGATTTCAAGTCAGTTACTACTACTGGAAGGGGCTGGTGTTATCTTTCTCACAACAGCACACACAAGTGTACCTGCGTGAGCAATTACATTGTAGAAGTTAACGAATAGCAGATCAGAAATTATTGCATTATTCAGCTGCATCTTGATTTTATACAAATAGTGAATGGTCAGAAGTGCGATGGTACACGATTTCGCACGAGGTGAAAGATAGAGGCGCTCTATTCAACGAGGCGAAGCCGAATTCAATACGAAATACTTAAGAGTATACAAACCTTTAAGAAGAATTAAGTATTTATTTCATGAAATCGGTTGTGAAATGACTGAGATGTCCAAAATAAAGTACAGTGTACAAGACAGATGTCCAAATAAAAGTATATGAGCCATCACATTTTGTTACGACCTCTTTCTTTTACTTTATTTTGGATAGATCGGCCATTTCAAAACCGATTTTCATCAAATAAACTTTTAATTCCCCTTAACAAGTCATATAGATCGCGTTATCAACCGGTTAATTCCGCGCTCAAAAGCGCGTCGCGATTAACCTTGCTGCACGATACATTTTATTGGTAACGTATCTGACATGTTTGATGGTAACGTATCGTTTTATCCAACAATTTCTGCTGTGTGATTAATCATTACTTTACGTATTCAAAAGTATCTGAGTTTTATCTTTATTCACAACATACTTTTTTATAAATGAGGCAAAGTTTAGATATCGTATCTGATTTCAGCTCATCGTAACATGAAGCTTCCGCGGCTTCTGATCAGTATATGTAATTGCAACAAGACATTCAATGAATAAATCATGGTTCTATGTATGCGTTAGGTTGACTCTGTATTCACAATACTGCCATGGCAGCCAAATGGCTGAATAGGGGAGTAACATACACTAGTATATACAATGAAATATAAAGTGCTATTACCAAATGAAAACAATACATAATAATCATATACAATCATATCATATTATATATATCATGACATTACACTGCCATGCGGCATTTCTTTGATATTCCCTCAAGAGTCTGAAAAAGGGTAACGTATCTGACAGCGATTTGGCGACATGATGTAAATGATCTCTTAGAGAAATATAAAAGCAGCATATTGTTATGTGATATTATTTTTCATTCAGGCACCAGAGGGGCAATGGAATGAGGTACAAAAAATTTGATTTGAATGAAGTGTTAACAGAAAACAACGTGAGCACTTCCTTGTTTGGCGACATGGGGTATTTAGGGTTATATCAAACTTCGGATCGTATTCCTAATATTATCCATGGTATCCCGATAACTATTTCGATTTGTATTACAGGTCTAACCTCTCGGGTGAATTTAACTTAAAAAAAAAAAATGATTTCTGAGGAACAAAATACCAATGTAAAATGTATGAACATGCAGACGACAGGAAAATCACAGTTACACGGCTGACAGCTAGGGCGTGCGATGGAACTTTTCACTTAATGTCATGTGATAGGCAATCGACTAATTGGATAGCTACAGTCTAAATTGGTGTTGTATAAAATAAAAATGCAAATATAAGGCATACTTCACTACAGACTGGGAGTATGACTTGGGGAGACCGGGTCTAGTTGTTACAAGGGTGAGATGTTACATGATCATTTTCGCAAATTCTAAACAAGAGTCGGCGTTTAAAACGATATCACATCAAGATATAAGCGTATATGAACAGATTTCTGCTTGCGAAATTTAATCATATCTGGGAAAACCCTAATGGAGAAGTTAAGTGAAAAAACCCGCCTTTTCACCTGTCTGTGTGAAATAGTAAAATAATCAATATTCTTTTATTCTATCAGAACCATTCATCCTAAGTTAATGATGGTCACGTGAGTGAAAGGAGTGTTTTTTGGGGGCGTCTTTCGGTTGGAGTAGCAACCAGTGGCGTATCGTGGGTCAAGACATTGGAGTGGGGGGGGGGGGGGGGGGGAGGGGCACCTCGTGGAAGAGTAATTTTAAGGTGTGTATGCTTGTGCGTGCGCTGTCAGTCTGCAAACTTAATGGGGACTACAATGCATAACGGAATGTGATACATTCCACAGCGCAGTCATTGAGCAACATTGTAAGTTTTCCTTAGGCCTACATGGATTATGTAATGACGGTGTGAAACGACAAATTGCACTGGGCGCAACTGCTGGCAATTACTGGCAGCAACATCAGGAGAATGGCATAACGATTACATGCGAGCGAGCTTGAAAATGTTGACATTTTACAGTCCAAAAACTGCCGTTTGTAGCTATATCTTTTCGCTTTGAAATTAAGGGTAAGGGGGGGGGGGCGCACCGGGCGCACTGCTGGCAATTTCTGGCAGCAATATTAGGAGAATGGCATAACGATTACATGCGAGTGAGCAAAGCGAGCGAGCCTGAACATTTTGAAATTGTACAGTCCAAAAACTAGCCGTTTGTAGCTATATCTTTTCGCTTTGGAAATTAAGGGGGGGGGGGGGGCGCACCGGGCGCAACTGCTGGCAATCACTGTAACATCAGGAGAATGGCATAACGATTAAATGCGAGCGAGCGAAGCGAGCAAGCTTGAAAATTTTGACATTTTCCAGTCCCCAAACTGCCGTTTGTAGCTATATCTTTTCGCTTTGGAAATTAAGGGGGGCGCAACTGCTGGCAGTCACATCAGGAGAATGGCATACCACTTAAATGCGAGCGAGCAGAGCGAGTGAGCTTTCAAATTTTGACATTTTACAGTCCAAAAACTGCCGTTCGTAGCTATACTTTTTCACTTGGAAATTAAGGGGGGGGGGGGGCACCGGGCGCAACTGCTGGCAATTACTGGCAGCAACATCAGGAGAATAATGGCATAGCGATTAAATGCGAGCGAGCGGAGCAAGCGAGCTTGAAAATTTTGACATTTTACAGTCCAAAAACTGCGGCCGTTTGTAGCTATATTTTTTCGCTTTGGAAATTAAGAGGGGGGGGGGGGGGCGCCCCGGATCTGCCACT
>NW_027272934.1:57500-135410 GCF_040938485.1 Diadema antillarum | reverse complement strand
CCGCCGTGTTGGAATCACTATTCCCTTCATATCAAATATTGGTTCAAAAGGTGATTAGGGAGTGATGAGAGGGGAAGGGAGGGGGGTGAAATTTCGTCTCATGTTAAACTTCGATCCGTATACGCACATCTTCATATCTGTTTTGTGCTTGTGTGTGTGTGTGTGTGCTGCTCGGGACTGGAGGGGGGGGGGTCGTTGTGCGTGCATGTTTATAGGAGTAATGCTTGATTTGACCAATGATGCGTGGTGCTTTCACAAGTCGCCGTGGAACTGCACACCTCAGCTAGCAACCTGAATGTGGACGAATCAAATTTTAGTAATTAAGGATACGAGCTAAAAGAAGGTTAAATAAAGCCTGTGACGATATGCTATAAGGCCTAAAACGATAATTATCCTGTCCTTCCTCCTTCATTGGAGCGCGGCAAAAGCGTACAGGGATCGGAAGCATCGCAGCAGCACCGTTCGGAGGACGGGGATGAAGCGGGCATTCCTTCTCTTTTCTTTTTTCAGATATGGAAGAAATTTTGAACCCTCTCAAATAGTCTCCCCGATCTCACCTATTTTGACCTACATGTATTTTCAATAATTGATATCTTACGCACAGCATAGATGCCAGGCTAAAGAAATATTACATTTTGTATTGTTTGATTGTACGTTAACACAACAATGTAAAAATAAAGAAACAACCACTTGAAAATCATATGTCAAATCTTGTTAAATGATTAGTTAGCCTTCCGCCTCCAAAAATGAATCTATTTGATTGATACTCAATCGCTACTAAAGGTAAGAATGAAGCCTCATATACAATACGTCAGTATGTTTTCTACCAGATACAGATAAATTCGTCTCTATCTATCTACCGTTTTCTGATCTTAGGTGTTCGTTTTAGCTTAAACTCTAACGAAACGACAAGATACAATGGATATTGTTTGTATATCAATAATATTTTCCATACACACGCTACTATTATGACCATTCCAGACCTATATCAAACACGCTCTAACAAAACTTACCTTTGTTTTCCCATACCTCGGTCCCAGGTACAGTAATAGAAATTCCATCTTTCGACCACAGGGCCAATTCGTATTGATGCCTACTATACGTAGGCGCTATACTCAAGAAAAGTGGGGTGGATCTCCTCATATAGTTTCAGCACATCACTTTTATTGAGTGAAAAATATAAGACGATCCAAACTCCTGCCACCATGTCCTACCATAGCCAACTACAGAATCTGATGCTTTCTAGCTTTCACGAAGAAACTCATTAATTACTGATGAACAATTAAACGTGGATTGTAATCGCGTGTTTCAGCCGCCGTGTTGGAATCACTATTCCCTTCATATCAAATATTGGTTCAAAAGGTGATTAGGGAGTGATGAGAGGGGAAGGGAGGGGGGTGAAATTTCGTCTCATGTTAAAACTTCGATCCGTATACGCACATCTTCATATCTGTTTTGTGCTTGTGTGTGTGTGTGTGTGTGTGTGTGTGTGCTGGCTCGGGACTGGAGGGGGGGGGGGGGTCGTTGTGCGTGCATGTTTATAGGAGTAATGCTTGATTTGACCAATGATGCGTGGTGCTTTCACAAGTCGCCGTGGAACTGCACACCTCAGCTAGCAACCTGAATGTGGACGAATCAAATTTTAGTAATTAAGGATACGAGCTAAAAAGAAGGTTAAATAAAGCCTGTGACGATATGCTATAAGGCCTAAACGATAATTATCCTGTCCTTCCTCCTTCCATTGGAGCGCGGCAAAAGCGTACAGGGATCGGAAGCATCGCAGCAGCACCGTTCGGAGGACGGGGATGAAGCGGGCATTCCTTCTCTTTTCTTTTTTTTTCAGATATGGAAGAAATTTTGAACCCTCTCAAATAGTCTCCCCGATCTCACCTATGAAAATTGACCTACATGTAATTTCAATAATTGATATCTTTAATAATGAATTGCTTCAGAAAAACAGTGAGTTAAGGATCCTCTCCGATGTCCATATACAGTTGAAAGATCCCTTTGGTTCTATGCATGCTAACAAGTTAACTGTGGATTCGGAAGTCGAATCAGGGTACATCGGGGCACATCGGGTACTTTGCAGCTCTACGCACAGCATAGATGCCAGGCTAAAGAAATATTACATTTTGTATTGTTTGATTGTACGTTAACACAACAATGTAAAAATAAAGAAACAACCACTTGAAAATCATATGTCAAATCTTGTTAAATGATTAGTTAGCCTTCCGCCTCCAAAAATGAATCTATTTGATTGATACTCAATCGCTACTAAAGGTAAGTATGAAGCCTCATATACAATACGTCAGTATGTTTTCTACCAGATACAGATAAATTCGTCTCTATCTATCTACTCTTTAAAAAAAAATCGAGTGAAAATATTCACTCTTAAAAGAGTGAATACAAAAAAAAGAGTGAATTTCGAGTGAAATTGAAGTGAATTTTGAGTGAAAATGTTCATTTTCACTCATTTTGGAGTGACGTCAGGGATCACTCCAAAATCTTCGAGTGATCCCTGACGTCACTCCAAAATGAGTGAAAATGAGCATTTTCACTCAAAATTCACTCCTATTTCACTCGAAATTCACTCTTTTTTGTATTCACTCTTTTAAGAGTGAAAATTTTCACTCGATTTTTTTTTAGAGAGTACCATTTTCTGATCTTAGGTGTTCGTTTTAGCTTAAACTCTAACAAAACGACAAGATACAATGGATATTGTTTGTATATCAATAATATTTTCCATACACACGCTACTATTATGACCATTCCAGACCTATATCAAACACGCTCTAACAAAACTTACCTTTGTTTTCCCATACCTCGGTCCCAGGTACAGTAATAGAAATTCCATCTTTCGACCACAGGGCCAATTCGTATTGATGCCTACTATACGTAGGCGCTATACTCAAGAAAAGTGGGGTGGATCTCCTCATATAGTTTCAGCACATCACTTTTATTGAGTGAAAAATATAAGACGATCCAAACTCCTGCCACCATGTCCTACCATAGCCAACTACAGAATCTGATGCTTTCTAGCTTTCACGAAGAAACTCATTAATTACTGATGAACAATAAAACGTGGATTGCCATCGCGTGTTTCAGCCGCCGTGTTGGAATCACTATTCCCTTCATATCAAATATTGGTTCAAAAGGTGATTAGGGAGTGATGAGAGGGGAAGGGAGGGGGGTGAAATTTCGTCTCATGTTAAAACTTCGATCCGTATACGCACATCTTCATATCTGTTTTGTGCTTGTGTGTGTGTGTGTGTGTGCTGGCTCGGGACTGGAGGGGGGGGGGTCGTTGTGCGTGCATGTTTATAGGAGTAATGCTTGATTTGACCAATGATGCGTGGTGCTTTCACAAGTCGCCGTGGAACTGCACACCTCAGCTAGCAACCTGAATGTGGACGAATCAAATTTTAGTAATTAAGGATACGAGCTAAAAAGAAGGTTAAATAAAGCCTGTGACGATATGCTATAAGGCCTAAACGATAATTATCCTGTCCTTCCTCCTTCCATTGGAGCGCGGCAAAAGCGTACAGGGATCGGAAGCATCGCAGCAGCACCGTTCGGAGGACGGGGATGAAGCGGGCATTCCTTCTCTTTTCTTTTTTCAGATATGGAAGAAATTTTGAACCCTCTCAAATAGTCTCCCCGATCTCACCTATTATTGACCTACATGTATTTTCAATAATTGATATCTTTAATAATGAATTGCTTCAGAAAAACAGTGAGTTAAGGATCCTCTCCGATGTCCATATACAGTTGAAAGATCCCTTTGGTTCTGCATGCTAACAAGTTAACTGTGGATTCGGAAGTCGAATCAGGGTACATCGGGGCACATCGGGTACTTTGCAGCTCTACGCACGGCATAGATGCCAGGCTAAAGAAATATTACATTTTGTATTGTTTGATTGTACGTTAACACAACAATGTAAAAATAAAGAAACAACCACTTGAAAATCATATGTCAAATCTTGTTAAATGATTAGTTAGCCTTCCGCCTCCAAAAATGAATCTATTTGATTGATACTCAATCGCTACTAAAGGTAAGTATGAAGCCTCATATACAATACGTCAGTATGTTTTCTACCAGATACAGATAAATTCGTCTCTATCTACCGTTTTCTGATCTTAGGTGTTCGTTTTAGCTTAAACTCTAACAAAACGACAAGATACAATGGATATTGTTTGTATATCAATAATATTTTCCATACACACGCTACTATTATGACCATTCCAGACCTATATCAAACACGCTCTAACAAAACTTACCTTTGTTTTCCCATACCTCGGTCCCAGGTACAGTAATAGAAATTCCATCTTTCGACCACAGGGCCAATTCGTATTGATGCCTACTATACGTAGGCGCTATACTCAAGAAAAGTGGGGTGGATCTCCTCATATAGTTTCAGCACATCACTTTTATTGAGTGAAAAATATAAGACGATCCAAACTCCTGCCACCATGTCCTACCATAGCCAACTACAGAATCTGATGCTTTCTAGCTTTCACGAAGAAACTCATTAATTACTGATGAACAATTAAACGTGGATTGCCATCGCGTGTTTCAGCCGCCGTGTTGGAATCACTATTCCCTTCATATCAAATATTGGTTCAAAAGGTGATTAGGGAGTGATGAGAGGGGAAGGGAGGGGGGTGAAATTTCGTCTCATGTTAAAACTTCGATCCGTATACGCACATCTTCATATCTGTTTTGTGCTTGTGTGTGTGTGTGTGTGCTGGCTCGGGACTGGAGGGGGGGGGGGTCGTTGTGCGTGCATGTTTATAGGAGTAATGCTTGATTTGACCAATGATGCGTGGTGCTTTCACAAGTCGCCGTGGAACTGCACACCTCAGCTAGCAACCTGAATGTGGACGAATCAAATTTTAGTAATTAAGGATACGAGCTAAAAAGAAGGTTAAATAAAGCCTGTGACGATATGCTATAAGGCCTAAACGATAATTATCCTGTCCTTCCTCCTTCCATTGGAGCGCGGCAAAAGCGTACAGGGATCGGAAGCATCGCAGCAGCACCGTTCGGAGGACGGGGATGAAGCGGGCATTCCTTCTCTTTTCTTTTTTCAGATATGGAAGAAATTTTGAACCCTCTCAAATAGTCTCCCCGATCTCACCTATTATTGACCTACATGTATTTTCAATAATTGATATCTTTAATAATGAATTGCTTCAGAAAAACAGTGAGTTAAGGATCCTCTCCGATGTCCATATACAGTTGAAAGATCCCTTTGGTTCTGCATGCTAACAAGTTAACTGTGGATTCGGAAGTCGAATCAGGGTACATCGGGGCACATCGGGTACTTTGCAGCTCTACGCACGGCATAGATGCCAGGCTAAAGAAATATTACATTTTGTATTGTTTGATTGTACGTTAACACAACAATGTAAAAATAAAGAAACAACCACTTGAAAATCATATGTCAAATCTTGTTAAATGATTAGTTAGCCTTCCGCCTCCAAAAATGAATCTATTTGATTGATACTCAATCGCTACTAAAGGTAAGTATGAAGCCTCATATACAATACGTCAGTATGTTTTCTACCAGATACAGATAAATTCGTCTCTATCTACCGTTTTCTGATCTTAGGTGTTCGTTTTAGCTTAAACTCTAACAAAACGACAAGATACAATGGATATTGTTTGTATATCAATAATATTTTCCATACACACGCTACTATTATGACCATTCCAGACCTATATCAAACACGCTCTAACAAAACTTACCTTTGTTTTCCCATACCTCGGTCCCAGGTACAGTAATAGAAATTCCATCTTTCGACCACAGGGCCAATTCGTATTGATGCCTACTATACGTAGGCGCTATACTCAAGAAAAGTGGGGTGGATCTCCTCATATAGTTTCAGCACATCACTTTTATTGAGTGAAAAATATAAGACGATCCAAACTCCTGCCACCATGTCCTACCATAGCCAACTACAGAATCTGATGCTTTCTAGCTTTCACGAAGAAACTCATTAATTACTGATGAACAATTAAACGTGGATTGCCATCGCGTGTTTCAGCCGCCGTGTTGGAATCACTATTCCCTTCATATCAAATATTGGTTCAAAAGGTGATTAGGGAGTGATGAGAGGGGAAGGGAGGGGGGTGAAATTTCGTCTCATGTTAAAACTTCGATCCGTATACGCACATCTTCATATCTGTTTTGTGCTTGTGTGTGTGTGTGTGTGCTGGCTCGGGACTGGAGGGGGGGGGGGGGTCGTTGTGCGTGCATGTTTATAGGAGTAATGCTTGATTTGACCAATGATGCGTGGTGCTTTCACAAGTCGCCGTGGAACTGCACACCTCAGCTAGCAACCTGAATGTGGACGAATCAAATTTTAGTAATTAAGGATACGAGCTAAAAAGAAGGTTAAATAAAGCCTGTGACGATATGCTATAAGGCCTAAACGATAATTATCCTGCCTTCCTCCTTCCATTGGAGCGCGGCAAAAGCGTACAGGGATCGGAAGCATCGCAGCAGCACCGTTCGGAGGACGGGGATGGAGCGGGCATTCCTTCTCTTTTCTTTTCTTTTTTCAGATATGGAAGAAATTTTGAACCCTCTCAAATAGTCTCCCCGATCTCACCTATGAAAATTGACCTACATGTAATTTCAATAATTGATATCTTTAATAATGAATTGCTTCAGAAAAACAGTGAGTTAAGGATCCTCTCCGATGTCCATATACAGTTGAAAGATCCCTTTGGTTCTATGCATGCTAACAAGTTAACTGTGGATTCGGAAGTCGAATCAGGGTACATCGGGGCACATCGGGTACTTTGCAGCTCTACGCACAGCATAGATGCCAGGCTAAAGAAATATTACATTTTGTATTGTTTGATTGTACGTTAACACAACAATGTAAAAATAAAGAAACAACCACTTGAAAATCATATGTCAAATCTTGTTAAATGATTAGTTAGCCTTCCGCCTCCAAAAATGAATCTATTTGATTGATACTCAATCGCTACTAAAGGTAAGTATGAAGCCTCATATACAATACGTCAGTATGTTTTCTACCAGATACAGATAAATTCGTCTCTATCTATCTACTCTTTAAAAAAAAATCGAGTGAAAATATTCACTCTTAAAAGAGTGAATACAAAAAAAAGAGTGAATTTCGAGTGAAATTGAAGTGAATTTTGAGTGAAAATGTTCATTTTCACTCATTTTGGAGTGACGTCAGGGATCACTCCAAAATCTTCGAGTGATCCCTGACGTCACTCCAAAATGAGTGAAAATGAGCATTTTCACTCAAAATTCACTCCTATTTCACTCGAAATTCACTCTTTTTTGTATTCACTCTTTTAAGAGTGAAAATTTTCACTCGATTTTTTTTTAGAGAGTACCATTTTCTGATCTTAGGTGTTCGTTTTAGCTTAAACTCTAACAAAACGACAAGATACAATGGATATTGTTTGTATATCAATAATATTTTCCATACACACGCTACTATTATGACCATTCCAGACCTATATCAAACACGCTCTAACAAAACTTACCTTTGTTTTCCCATACCTCGGTCCCAGGTACAGTAATAGAAATTCCATCTTTCGACCACAGGGCCAATTCGTATTGATGCCTACTATACGTAGGCGCTATACTCAAGAAAAGTGGGGTGGATCTCCTCATATAGTTTCAGCACATCACTTTTATTGAGTGAAAAATATAAGACGATCCAAACTCCTGCCACCATGTCCTACCATAGCCAACTACAGAATCTGATGCTTTCTAGCTTTCACGAAGAAACTCATTAATTACTGATGAACAATAAAACGTGGATTGCCATCGCGTGTTTCAGCCGCCGTGTTGGAATCACTATTCCCTTCATATCAAATATTGGTTCAAAAGGTGATTAGGGAGTGATGAGAGGGGAAGGGAGGGGGGTGAAATTTCGTCTCATGTTAAAACTTCGATCCGTATACGCACATCTTCATATCTGTTTTGTGCTTGTGTGTGTGTGTGTGTGTGCTGGCTCGGGACTGGAGGGGGGGGGGGGTCGTTGTGCGTGCATGTTTATAGGAGTAATGCTTGATTTGACCAATGATGCGTGGTGCTTTCACAAGTCGCCGTGGAACTGCACACCTCAGCTAGCAACCTGAATGTGGACGAATCAAATTTTAGTAATCAAGGATACGAGCTAAAAAGAAGGTTAAATAAAGCCTGTGACGATATGCTATAAGGCCTAAACGATAATTATCCTGTCCTTCCTCTTTCCATTGGAGCGCGGCAAAAGCGTACAGGGATCGGAAGCATCGCAGCAGCACCGTTCGGAGGACGGGGATGAAGCGGGCATTCCTTCTCTTTTCTTTTTTCAGATATGGAAGAAATTTTGAACCCTCTCAAATAGTCTCCCCGATCTCACCTATTATTGACCTACATGTATTTTCAATAATTGATATCTTTAATAATGAATTGCTTCAGAAAAACAGTGAGTTAAGGATCCTCTCCGATGTCCATATACAGTTGAAAGATCCCTTTGGTTCTGCATGCTAACAAGTTAACTGTGGATTCGGAAGTCGAATCAGGGTACATCGGGGCACATCGGGTACTTTGCAGCTCTACGCACGGCATAGATGCCAGGCTAAAGAAATATTACATTTTGTATTGTTTGATTGTACGTTAACACAACAATGTAAAAATAAAGAAACAACCACTTGAAAATCATATGTCAAATCTTGTTAAATGATTAGTTAGCCTTCCGCCTCCAAAAATGAATCTATTTGATTGATACTCAATCGCTACTAAAGGTAAGTATGAAGCCTCATATACAATACGTCAGTATGTTTTCTACCAGATACAGATAAATTCGTCTCTATCTACCGTTTTCTGATCTTAGGTGTTCGTTTTAGCTTAAACTCTAACAAAACGACAAGATACAATGGATATTGTTTGTATATCAATAATATTTTCCATACACACGCTACTATTATGACCATTCCAGACCTATATCAAACACGCTCTAACAAAACTTACCTTTGTTTTCCCATACCTCGGTCCCAGGTACAGTAATAGAAATTCCATCTTTCGACCACAGGGCCAATTCGTATTGATGCCTACTATACGTAGGCGCTATACTCAAGAAAAGTGGGGTGGATCTCCTCATATAGTTTCAGCACATCACTTTTATTGAGTGAAAAATATAAGACGATCCAAACTCCTGCCACCATGTCCTACCATAGCCAACTACAGAATCTGATGCTTTCTAGCTTTCACGAAGAAACTCATTAATTACTGATGAACAATTAAACGTGGATTGCCATCGCGTGTTTCAGCCGCCGTGTTGGAATCACTATTCCCTTCATATCAAATATTGGTTCAAAAGGTGATTAGGGAGTGATGAGAGGGGAAGGGAGGGGGGTGAAATTTCGTCTCATGTTAAAACTTCGATCCGTATACGCACATCTTCATATCTGTTTTGTGCTTGTGTGTGTGTGTGTGTGCTGGCTCGGGACTGGAGGGGGGGGGTCGTTGTGCGTGCATGTTTATAGGAGTAATGCTTGATTTGACCAATGATGCGTGGTGCTTTCACAAGTCGCCGTGGAACTGCACACCTCAGCTAGCAACCTGAATGTGGACGAATCAAATTTTAGTAATTAAGGATACGAGCTAAAAAGAAGGTTAAATAAAGCCTGTGACGATATGCTATAAGGCCTAAACGATAATTATCCTGTCCTTCCTCCTTCCATTGGAGCGCGGCAAAAGCGTACAGGGATCGGAAGCATCGCAGCAGCACCGTTCGGAGGACGGGGATGGAGCGGGCATTCCTTCTCTTTTCTTTTCTTTTTTCAGATATGGAAGAAATTTTGAACCCTCTCAAATAGTCTCCCCGATCTCACCTATGAAAATTGACCTACATGTAATTTCAATAATTGATATCTTTAATAATGAATTGCTTCAGAAAAACAGTGAGTTAAGGATCCTCTCCGATGTCCATATACAGTTGAAAGATCCCTTTGGTTCTGCATGCTAACAAGTTAACTGTGGATTCGGAAGTCGAATCAGGGTACATCGGGGCACATCGGGTACTTTGCAGCTCTATGAATGGGCTAAAAGCGTCATGACATCGTATAGATCGTTCAGATCTTAAATACAGCGTCCATAGTTTGGATAACATAGGGAACATCGCACATCGCACTAAATGGCATTGGAAAGAACGGTATGAATATCCTTGAGCGACAGGAGAAAGTACTATGTCAATGTATGTCGAAAAGATAATAGGCCTAACAGGAAAAAAATACAGGTGTCTTTTCATTACGTTGTTGAATACCAAACTTCATCATTCCAACATAAATTCAGGTATCAATAGAACAAGGATAAAGCTTGCTAACAAACAGATCTTACGAATGCGCTTTCCTCCGATGATACAATGTTCTATAAAAGCCTTCAATTTCCCGCTCAATCTTGTATCTTTTGGTGACCAGTCTACCTCTGACGCTATCATCCTCAGCGCCCCACCCTCATTATTTTGTTCCATCCGGACCACGCCCCCAAAGTTGATGTTAAGCACAGCTCTTTTGAAGCACAGGAAATATGCATTCCTCCCACTTCAATTTCAATTTCAAACTTTTTTTTTCCCGCAACTTCTCTTTTAAAGAATACTATGTACAAACGAAATAATAGCCGTATTAGAAAGACCCTTTAGAAAACTTAGATTTTCTCAAGAAAATCACTTTTTACAAACTCGTGTTATAAGTAATTTTACTTTCTCAATGTTAATTTCCTAAGATAATTTCAAGGAATTAGAATTGTACAAATTGAAATGAGCCCGGAAACCTAATTTTAGAGGTGAAAAATTCACAATTTCTTTTATGAAGCAGCGTTACCTCTACAGGGCTTATCAAAAAAAGTTACATGTTTAAAAAATTGTCTAAATTCCATTTCAAAATATTTGGAATTTTTTTCTAATATTTATGGATGCCCAATAGTCTCATCTATCAAGTGCAATCAACAAAACAAATTTTTGTTCTCGCTTGGCTGAACACTGACGCTCTTTGTCCAGAGTGTGACAACATGACTTGCGCCAAATTGAAAGAAGATGGAAAATTCAGCCAGCAGTACAAATAAGTGCTCTCATTCAAACAAATTGCTCTTTTGCTCACAGTTTTGATTATTATGATAGTTTAGGAATTTTCTGGTGAATTTCTGTCACGTTTTAAATGATTCCATTGTGTTATGGAAGGTTGATTAACAACATGTAGATCTTTTAAGCACAGTTATCAGAAATCATGCACAGACATATCAAAACCACATGCCAGTCACTCAGTCAAGAAGAAAAGTACAAAATTCATGCATCCTCAGATTATTTAATCAATCCAATCAGTCATTCAATCAATCAATCAATCAATCCATCAATCAATCAATTCATCAATCAATCAATCAATCAATCAATCCATCCATCAATCAATTCATCAATCAATCAATCAATCAATCCATCAATCAATCAATTCATCAATCAATCAATCCATCAATGCATCAATCATTCATTCATTCATTTAATCACATCAATCAATCAATCAGTCAGTCACAATTCTATGCATGTTCAAAGTGGCAGATCGACCTAGGGAATATCACCTCCCCAACGGGGGGGGGGGGGGGGGGGGAGGGTGACTGATTGATTGATTGGATTGATGGATTGATTGATTGATTAATTCAATTCAATTCAATTCAATAGTTTATTTATTTCCATCATCACAAAGAAAAGAAAAGAAAAAGTTGACATAATCCAAAGTGATACAATTTTTTTTTCATTTCTCTTACACTCGTCCGATAAAGGATTTTTTTTCAATACAATATAAATTATACACGAATGATGTCGTAAAAAAGAAACAATGCACTTTGTCATGGCAACAAAAATAGTAAATAATCACAATGATGGAAAACAGTGTTCCACTAAAAAAGCCACGCTTGTAAAACGTGGAACACTGGAACAAAACAACAACAGCACCAATTTGTTATACCAATAAGACATATTCATTTTAAATTCTTCTATATACTATTGTACATTTTACTCATTGATATAATGATGTTGATACTATGAACAATACTTACTAGGATTTTAGGATGCAAACGTATAAACTATATCACATATCACATTTGTGGCACAGACACTATGGGGCCAGGTGTGCCAGGAAAATTGAACTGAAAGGAAGATATGCAATCGGCCACAAAAAACATAACGACGACAACAACAACAACAATAACACAATACACAGAAACAACAGAATTTGAGGAAATGCACTCAGACAGATACTGGACAACGAAGAACGAGGAAAAAGGAGCAGGGAAGAATAGAGAAGG
This sequence comes from Diadema antillarum, assembly GCF_040938485.1. Classification (NCBI taxonomy): domain Eukaryota; kingdom Metazoa; phylum Echinodermata; class Echinoidea; order Diadematoida; family Diadematidae; genus Diadema; species Diadema antillarum. The sequence continues at coordinate 123,081 of NW_027272934.1, read as the reverse complement.
AAAAGGAGAGGGATGGAAAAGGTCTGTGGACACACTACAAAATCTCAAGGAAAAGTGAAACATGACGGGTTTTTTCATTGAACAGAATTAACTGGTATATTTAGAAAACAAATATTTTTTGAGTTTATACCTAAATGTAATTAACTTCACAGATTCTTTTAGATCATTATCTAAGCTATTCCAAAATCTGGGTCCGGTATAAACAAATGTATTTTGAGTGTGTACAGTTCTAACTAAGGGAAGATGAAATTCTTTAGATTGTCTAGTGGGATAGTTATGTACGTGGCTGTTACGGTGAAATAAAGAATAACATATTTTGGGTAGATGATTGCAGTTGTAATTAAACATAAATTGACCAAGTTGAAACAAATACAACTCTTTTATTTTCAGAATTTTGTGCTCAAGGAAAAGCTTGTCAGTATGTGTTCGGATATGAAGGTTAAAAACGATTCTGAGCGCCATCTTTTGCAGAAGAAAAAGTCTATCTAACAATGTCGAATATGTATTCCCCCAAGCAAGAATTCCGTAATTCAAGTACGGCAATACCAAACTTGAATAAAGCGTAATCAAAGCCGAAGAAGGAAGATAATATTTCAATCTATTCATTATGCCTATGTTACGTGCAATTACTTTACAAATATTGTTTATGTGACACTTCCATGATAACTTATTATCAACACAAACACCTAAGAATTTAATAGACGAACCTCTTCTAGGGGAGTAGTGTCAAATATAACATTACCTGGTAATCTATCTAAAGAATTACTGAAAAACATATACTTTGTCTTCTCAATATTCAGTGACAATTTATTTGCATATATCCATTGTGAGACATTCTTCAATTCATCATTCACTGTACTAATCAAAGTATTAGGGTCAGGGTGGGAATAAAAAAGATTGGAATCATCCGCGAATAATATGAAAGAGAGTTTATCTGAAGATCTATAAAAATCATTAATGTAAACTATAAATAACAGTGGGCCTAACAAACTTCCTTGCGGAACACCACATTAATTGGATTGATTGTATATCCAAGCGTGAACAAACATTTGTTTTGTTGATTGCACTTGATAGATGAGACTATTGGGCATCCATATATATTGAAAAATCTTCCAAATATTTTGAAATGCAATTTAGACAATTTTTTTTTAAAAAGTGTAACGTTTTTTGATACGCCCTGTATATTAACAGAATAGTCTGAGGAAACAATTAGATTAGGTTGCATTTTTTTTTCCGTGGGGCCTCAAGATGACTTTATATAGTCCATGAATTACAATTTATAAATTTGAATATACATATATATATATATATATATATATATATATATGAAGAGTTTGTTTGCAAAAACCGATAAGTCCATTTTTTAAGATTTTGAAGTACGGCCTCTGTCATAAAGTAAAAAATAACACCTTTCAAATGATATATTGGTCACTACATATAAAGGTATATTTTTGAAGTTATGGTCAAAAGTATTCATGTGGTTCGATAGTTCGTTTTTGATACTGATTTTGTACTGGTACAATTTAAGTTGGTCGAGATAAACATGTCCGTTCTCCGTATAATTTCACGCCTATAAATTCGGGAACCTACAGTTTTTACAAGCATCATTGCTTTTATGTAGGCCCCATCATATTTCTGACATTTATTTGTGATATCCTCAGATGAAAACGACCATTTATATTTGTGTGTAATGTTTGTTTGTCTTTTTTTCTTCAAACATAAGATATGGTTGTATATGTTTTGTACTTTTGTTTTATTGTCAATCATTTTGTAATCCCATCACTGAGAAAGTGGAAATATGAAATAAACTTGAAACTTGAAAAGAAGCAAAAATTTTCTTATTATTCTTTTTATTTTTCTTGACCTTTAATCGCAAATATCTCCATTTGACAAATATGGACTTATCGGTTTTTGCAAACAAAGTCTTCATATATATATATATATATATATATATATATATATATGAAGGGTTTGTTCGCCAGAACCGATAAGTCCATTTTTACGGTCTCTGTCATAAAGTACAAAATGATACCTTTTAAATGATATATTGGTCACTACATATAAAGGTACATTTTTGAAGTTATGGTCAAAAGAAGCAAACATTTTCTTATTATTCTCTTCATTTTTCTTGACCTTTAATCGCAAAAGTTCTCCATTTTGCAAATATGGACTTATCGGTTTTTGCGAACTCTTCATACAATGTATATATATATATATATATATATATATATATAGATGTATCAGTCCAAGTACAAACGTATGAATGTATCAATTTCTCTGTCAAGTATACTTACAAATTATTGCGTCCTCCAATACACTGATGTGTGCATTGATACATTACAATTTGAGATATTGCAGAAAATCGTATGAAATCATGATTTGTTCAAAGGCAAGTAACAACTGGTCTAGGCTATGCTTAAATCATCTCACTTCATTTGCAGAGTGAAAGGGGTTGCTGACCCGTTTCAGGGTATCGCAAACACACGGAAATCGTTAAAATGCCATAATTGTCTAAATGTGTTGATAACTTTTATTGACGCAAATGCCTGCAGCATTGTATTCGTTTATTCCTCATTGAGATGTGTGTGTATGTGCGTGTGCTTGTGTGTGTGTGTGTGTGTGTGTGTGCGTGTTTTAAGGTTCACCGTGCAAGAGACTCTTGGAGACTTCCCCCTTTTAGTTTTTTTTTTATCATTACACAAATGCAGGATGATGAATACATAAACTAGTTATGGTCTCGATTTGTAGACTAATCTGTCATGTGTTTTTATTGTGTTCAGGTAAATTGAATGACACTTGTCATTGTTTAGGCAGGACGAACACCGAATTTGTTGTTTTATGACAATCGATCAACCCTTACAGTGCTTTGCTTTTTTTCTCTACTCTGTAACGGTTTGCTTTGTTTCCTTATCAATGTTTTATGTCTTTTTTATTTGTTTTATCTACGTGTATAGAATATACAAATACTATTTGATATACACACATATATATGTATGTATATACATAATATCTTTTCAAATGTATATATACTAGCAGTGCCTAATGCATGATTGTTTCTACCAATCTTTTTTTTTTCTGCATTTTTAATTTTTGAAAAAAAAATGCAGAAACAAAAAAAAAAAAGTCAAAGCAAACCTGATCCCGAATTCCTTGTAAACGCGTTTCAAACATTTGAAATGAGTTGTCAGATAATTCCGGTTGACAGCGTGAAAGACAGGATACGTATCCAACACAAATAGCCATGCAGCCGCTCTCTTCATGACTTCGTAAGAGAATGTCGTCTGAAAAACTAAACAAAACAAAACAAAAACACGATAACTATGGGAGAGTAAACATTTGGCAATGTTTGGCGATAGTGATTACGCCATTAATGGTCTCGTGCAGGGCGTCACTTTAATTGCACTGGTCCTTGTAATTCGTTTACAGTCATTATAACCGGAGGGCCAAACCCCAAAAAGTCGCTTACTTAACGAGTGAGTTGCACTCTCTCTACAAACTAAGTAGACCATGCTTATTTTCAAGTTTTTATTGTAACAAACAACATTCCACTGGTCTACCTCAAAAAATTTGTTGCGAAAGCCTCCAAATCCAAGATGGCGTCCAAGATGGCCGCCATATTTACTGATTTTGTTATTTGAAAGATAGAATTTGATTGAAACTTCAGACTTCAACAAATTTGATGTCATATGAAAGAGAATAAAATTTTCTACAAGTTGATACCATTTTTGTGGGTTATTGTGATAACTGGATTGAGATTTTAAGGGAAAAACACTCATTTTTTGATATTTTTCTGAAAAAAGGAAAATCATGAAAATGCTTGATTCAGCATAAATCACAGAAAAACTGGAGGATTAACTTGAAACGTTTCAAGAATTTTGTTTGACATATAATTAATATTTGGAGAAAAATAGGGGTCAGTACCATTTTCGGTTCAGGAGTTATAATGTCTCAAACTTGAAAACTCACTATGTAAAAAGGCCACTTTAGTTGTGACAAGACCTTGTTGGTCGCAAAAAAAGCCTGCGCGCGCCAAGACTACTACACGCACCACTGGCACTGGCGCTTGTAGCAGTGCCAGTGGTGCGTGTAGTAGTCTTGGCAAACGCAGACTTTTTCTTTGACAAACAAGGGTTTGTGCCTGCAAACTAAATTTTCATGCCAAGTGGTAACTCAGGTGACGCTGATTGCTTTTATTTCAAAGTAGATTGTTCTGAAGCAGACGAGATGAAGCAAAAAATATCTTTCAAATAGAGGTAGAAGCTTGAAACACTAACCTTGCTACAGAAAGTTTAAAACAAAATTTGGATCAATCACTCAAAAAATTCAAAATTGCAGGCCATCGAAGCTGACATAGTGTATTGCGCCAAAGTAAATGTATCATTTCGATTTTGATACAATTTTGTCTGTATCACTGTCTATTTGTATGGTTTTTATATATTCTGAATATTTTAATGGTATTTCAAACCATCTTAGGTTTTTATGGAGACATTTTTCAGAATGCACCATGAATATTTCTCTAAAAAGTAAAAATAAATAAAATTAAATTTTTTATGAAAACCATGCAGAAATTAACATCTTTCCCATAATATAATCAATATTTGGAGAAAATTAAGGGTCAGTTTTGTATTTGGTTCAGGAGTTATAATGTCTAAAACTTGAAATCCAATTTTACATAATATATATTTGCACGCATCTGTTCCCAAAGACGTCACGGAGGGTCAAATCCAGGATCGTGCTTACTTCTCGAGATCCACTCTCTCTATAAACAAGACCATACATAATATTAAGTATACTAAGCAATGTTCCGTAAGTACACCTTAGTAGATTTGTTGCAAAAACCTCCAAAGTACAGATGCGGTCCAATAGGGCCGCCGTTTTTATTGAATTTAACATTTCAAACATAAAATTTGATAGAGACATTGGATTGCAACAAATTTGATGTCATTGATTATGAAGGAGAGCAAAACTTCCTAAAAGTTGATACCACTTTAGCTGTGTATTGGGATAAATTGGGGGGGGGGTGTTGTTTGCTTCTCTTTTTTTTGGGGGGGGGGGATACATATTTTTATATTGTTTTGAAAAAAGGAAGAAATGTAAAAATGCATGATTTAATATTTATCAAAGAAGAACTGAAGAATTGTTTTGAAACCTGCGATTGAGATTGAGATTTACTGAGATTGAGACATAATTCATATTTCTGGAATTATAGGCAATATCATACACTGTTGAAAAGTTAACATCTAAAACTTGAAAAAATTATATTTATGCATCATAAATTTTGCATACAATGTGTTTACATGGTCACATATAATATTGTTATCGTCTAGTGACTTGCAAGTACCTGCAAACTAACTTTTCATGCCAAGTGGTAGGTGACGCTGATCGCTATTACTGTAGCATTTCATCATAGTAGATTGTTCTGAGGCAGATAAGATTGAACAGAAAGTATTTTCCAAAAAGAGATAGGAGCTTGGAATTTGGCACAAATTTTGCCAGTGTGTAATATTTAGCGATAAAAATAGTATCCACACAAAATTCAAGATGGCGGTAATTAATCGAGGTTGTCGTTCAGGCATTATTTACCATTAGTGCACGTAAAACAAAAACCCAACTTTAGTTAATTCCTCAAAGTAGTTCTAAACTGTGAGTTAGGGATAGAACAACTAATGTACAAACCTAAATCAGTATAATTAATGTTAAATATTGTTAGATGTACTAAATCGATCTGATAAGAATGTCTTTTTATATACTAAATTGTTAACAGTTATCATGGTTTAGGTTATGGTTTCTTGAAAAGAAATGGTGTTATCTCCGTATGTTTTAGGCTTTATTATAATTTTTTTTTACATGGTAGAATGTTTTGTGATACAACTAACCTGCACATATAAATCGAATGTGATATCTCTCCCAGTGGTAAACAATACCTTTAGTGTGTTGCGTGAAAGTTAAATCTCAACTTATAACTTATAATTTGATATATTTTGTTCAATCTTCTTATATTGCTGTCTATTACATGTTTCTATACATCCGAACGATATTGTACTAGTGTAAACCATATTGAGGGTCTTTGTTTGTTTGGGTTTTTTTTTTTTGGGGGGGGGGGGGTGGAGCTCATTCCAGTGTTTGGGTAAGGCCCAATCTTTGATAAAAAAAGAAATGCTTCTGTATCAAAGATATGCTTTTTTACTTGTATGTTACTCTTCTGTTGTAGAAACGTGAATGATGATGGTATAATATGTGTAATAATGTCTGATGTGCAGATGTCCTTGAAAGCCCTTCTGATCCGAACCCCCCCCCCCCCCCCAAAAAAAAAAAAAAAAAATCCGACATGGCGGCAATTTCTCAACTTTGCTCTTAAATGTGTTGTGCGAAATTACTTTTTTCAGTATATTGTTCGAATAAAATTGTCCAAATTGATTAGTCGTGCTGTATATTCACATTTACAAAATAATAAGCATTCTGAAACTGTATTTTACTGTTATCAGATTTTTCTTACCTTGTTTTTAGGCTGATTTCATGTGGATTATAGTGTCACAATTGATCTGAACTTATGCCATTGGTAGATACTTTCCCATAATATAGATATCAGGATCACTCGAGAGTGAAAATGTTCATTTTCATTCATTTTAGAGTGACCTCGGGGATCACTCGAAGAGTGACGAGTGATCCCTATTCAAAAGGCAGAGCTCGACACTAACGGTGGTTCGGTGATTCGATTTCAAGTTTTAGACATTATAACTCCTGAACCAAATACAAAACTGACCCCTAATTTTCTCCAGATATTGATTATATTATGGGAAAGATGTTAATTTCTGCATGGTTTTCATAAACATTTTTAATTTTATTTCTTTTTTTTACTTTTTAGAGAAATATTCATGGTGCATTCTGAAAAATGTCTCCATAAAAACCTAAGATGGTATGAAATACCATTAAAATATTCAGAATATATAAAAACCATATAAATAGACAGCGATACAGACAAAATTGTATCAAAATCGAAATGATACATTTACTTTGGCGCAATACACTATGTCAGCTTCGATGGCCTGCAATTTTGAATTTTTTGAGTGATTGATCCAAATTTTGTTTTAAACTTTCTGTAGCAAGGTTAGTGTTTCAAGCTTCTACCTCTATTTGAAAGATATTTTTTGCTTCATCTCGTCTGCTTCAGAACAATCTACTTTGAAATAATAGCAATCAGCGTCACCTGAGTTACCACTTGGCATGAAAATTTAGTTTGCAGGCACAAACCCTTGTTTGTCAAAGAAAAAGTCTGCGTTTGCCAAGACTACTACACGCACCACTGGCGCTGCTACAAGCGCCAGTGCCAGTGGTGCGTGTAGTAGTCTTGGCGCGCGCAGGCTTTTTTTGCGACCAACAAGGTCTTGTCGCAACTGAAGTGGCCATTTTTACATAGTGAGTTTTCAAGTTTGAGACATTATAACTCCTGAACCGAAAATGGTACTGACCCCTATTTTTCTCCAAATATTAATTATATGTCAAACAAAATTCTTGAAACGTTTCAAGATAATCCTCCAGTTTTTCTGTGATTTATGCTGAATCAAGCATTTTCATGATTTTCCTTTTTTCAGAAAAATATCAAAAAATGAGTGTTTTTCCTTAAAATCTCAATCCAGTTATCACAATAACCCACAAAAATGGTATCAACTTGTAGAAAATTTTATTCTCTTTCATATGAAGTCAAATTGGTTGAAGTCTGAAGTTTCAATCAAATTCTATCTTTCAAATAACAAAATCAGTAAATATGGCGGCCATCTTGGACGCCATCTTGGATTTGGAGGCTTTCGCAACAAATTTTTTGAGGTAGACCAGTGGAATGTTGTTTGTTACAATAAAAACTTGAAAATAAGCATGGTCTACTTAGTTTGTAGAGAGAGTGTAACTCGACCTCTGTTTTTAGCTTTTGGCCCCCGGTTATTAGCACTGCAATGCTGAAATGAAGCACTCATTAGCATGGCTGTTATACGAGAAGGGTGTTTACACATCATGAATACACAAGGACGGTTCTGTAGTTTCCAGAGATGTGTCCCCGCAAACATCAACCATCGCATGCATACACTCAGAAAACATGGGACAAACTCATGCATAATAATCCTACACTCACATATTATGCGTGAATGTGTAGTGTGTGTATGTGTGTGTGTGTGTGTGCGCGTGTGTGTGAGGGATAAACCACTGTAAGCAGACATTATAAAATGGGTTCAAGAATGTAGCCAATAGGAAGCGCTGAAATGAGACACACCTCCTTCCTTTACTTCAGTACAACTGCACTGCCTGTAATCCTATGGTAGATTGCCGATCGTCTGTGCGCGCGGCGGCTCCTTTGATGAATTGCATGCATACGCGTACGCGCTGTCAATCCTGTAAACAACTTCTAGTTCGGGCTGCCGGCCGGCCGGCCGGCCTGTCTTCCCTTGTGCATAACATATGTGGCGTACGTACGTATACTGTACTATACGTACACTTTGTACAGTACAGTAGACCAAGCGTTATGGGACCGGACGCGTTCATGGAGTCACTTTGAAGAGCAAATCCAACGATTTAGCAGGTTAATTCTCACGCCGTTTTCAGAGTATGTTGTGAGTCTATATCAAGTCTTTAAGGTAAAGGGTGCATATTCTATGTAAAATAAGTAAGTTTTCATGCGGGTGTCCGGAAACCCAACCCCCCCATTATACTTATACTGTATGTGCGGGACTTCCGCGAGTGTGACGTGCGTAAAAGTTTGGGACGAACATCTTCGGACGTCTTGACCCACAAAGGTACGTGAAAAACGCTGAAAAATGATGTTAGTTTTCGAATTTTCGACCCATTTTATAAAACAAATGATGCACAGGATTATTTCACTATCCTGTGCATCATTTGTATATTATTGCGTTCGTGTTAAACAAGTTGGGTAGGCATATTATTGTATACAAGCTTGACTCCAAAAGAAAGTGTATGTTACTGACACAGGCCCATCAAACACATACTCACGTACGCTTGCAGACTCTAAGTTACTTCATTATTTGATATCATCACCTTTTCTCTCCATATTTCATCAGGTAATTCCGTATGTTTTCCTTCTAGATAATTTTTCTGTGTCTTCTTCTCACTCTTTCTCTCCCCAACTGTCTCTTTTTATAGGCCTATACCTACCTGATTTTTTGTTTTTGTTTTTAAGCCACTAATCACAGTCGAATGAGCTGTGATGAAAATATTGATAACATTTTCCAAAGGACACCAAAAGATTATATAGTTTTACCTGGGACATATTTAAGAAAAAAAAAAGAATACAAACAAATATGTGAAAAGACAAATGAAGGCATATTTTTTTCGTGTTGCTTTACTCTCCTATCAATGCCATTATCGTAAGGGTCAATTGTATTCGTCATTATGGAAATCGCAATTACATGTATATATGACATGTAATATGTAACATATACCATATAATATGTAATGTATTATATACAATATACAACTTATAATACATAGTAATTATACCATATGACATAAAGATATACTGTGTTACAAGGTTTTATTATAATTTTATCTCAACACTGTCTCACTTCAACGGATTTACTGATGGGACCAATGAAGTAACATTCCGTGAATTACTGAGCATTTCTTGATATTGCAGACACGCACAGCGCAATCCAAGTGTTGAAAATGTATGTATGGTATGTACAAGTGGATGGAATAAGCCAGTTTGGAGTTAGCTCATGGACATATTGGTACGGATACATTTGTTTTTTCCTCAGTCGGTTAGGGGCGCTACAGTCGGGTTTTTTTTTTCAGAGCGACATAAAATGCTTAAGCTTTACCTAGTACTTTGTATGTTCAATCCTTTTCAAACAGAAAATGAACTTACGTAGACAGAAAATCAGCTAAACGTGTGCTTTGCTATCAATTATGAAATGCTTGCTATTTCAGGAAGTTGGCAAAGCCTATTCAAATCGACCCAGTTTATAGTGCGCTTTTCACGAGACCACCTATCTTTCAAAATCACAAAGAAATTTTCATCTGACCATCTGCTTACATTCAAATTTTTCCCTATTGAAAACGATGGCATTAATTAACCATCGGTCCTCTCATCATTAATATTGTATCATATCCTTATTATCAAAAATATTTTGTACAAAACGTTGATAAGCTACGACAAAAATAGAGCCTCAAGTGAGCCAAAATGCAAACAAATCCATGCAGCCAATCGTTCGGTAAAAATAGTTAACAGGCCCAAAACCACTATTTCGGCACAATTGGACAATCACAAAACGGGAAAATTAAAGTTGTTAGAATAGGTTTCATTTTTATACCAATCCACGAGACAAATATTCAAGTTTGTAGTTGAAAAATATGAACACGTAGTTTTGCTTTATTTTAAAGGTGTGATAATTTCTTTCATGGGGCGTAAATTTCATCATGTAACATACGATACCATGTCATTCTAATTCAAATGCATTAAGATTGGTGACTACATTCTATGATTGAGATAATTATGCGTCAGATGTGAAGTATACCATCGGCTGCTATGTTTGTAAATGCTGCCTGCAGATGGGAAGGATGGCAAATGACCTGTATGCTATACTGAACACAGCATGTCCTATTGTGTTAAACCTTAGACAGGTAATGTTAATTTGTTTTCTCGATAATTTGACATCAGATTTTCTTCAGAAAATATTTTCAACATTTATCAGTCCAAAATTGCCAGCTAATTCTTGAGTATCATCGATGAAACATGTGAAACTATGTGCGCAAAAATATAGTCGTTAGATTCCACGTAACGTATGTTTCACGTTAATGTAACGCAAGTTACAAAGACAATACTACTACATGTGCAGCAAATTTTGGAACATTTTCTTTTTGGTTTTTGTATATATTCTTACACTAATTTCTCTTCAACTCTAAGTGAACGAATATTATAACACGATGTCGCAATATTATGGCGATACAATTCTCAAAAATAACAATTGAAATAGTTGTAAAACTGCAAGACTTTATAACATGTCCTCGTATAAACTCTTCAGTAGAACAGTAATCCATAACTGTTGATATTTTGAAGACAATTGGCTTCATACTTATGAATTTATGGCATTGAAATGATAAGAGTTGGGAACATGCTGTTTCGTGCCTTAACGGATGAAAATGTTGTCAGGATGTACGTGTAATATAAAACGAGTGGTGGGTAACGTAGGTTTCACTTTAATTTTATCATAATGAAAGTTTTCGTATGTTTGATGTCTTGTGACTTGTTATCTTCATATTGATGTCCTGTAACTTGTTATCTTCATGCTGTTGAAAGATATGTTTCGAATCCATAACTTTGCAGACTCATCAGCTGTCGCAACAGTTACTCTATGCAGGAACAGTTTGAAAATAGCAGTTGCAATAAAATAGTACAAGTATTCACAAAATTTTTAACACTTGTATGAAACAAGAAACGGCAGAAACGCGATGATTACTCTGTTAAAGTGCTTCATAATGAACAATAACGCCGTATTGCTTGTATTTAAAATGTCTGAACTCGGTAAAGAAGAGATAGGGAAAGAAGGAACCGAGAAATGTTCTTTGTTAACTAAATAAATGACCACTTTACTAAGTTGACTATGGCAAAATGAGGTCCATGAAATAACGTCAAATTACACAGTTTCATTAGCACAATACTGGGTAGGATGAATGAAATTGTCATTAGTAAAATGATGTACTCGATTTTCCTTGTTATGTATGCATAAAACAGTATAATCCACAAGGATAACAAGAATAGCAAGTCTTGCATTAATAATTCTTGCCGTATCTTGAAATTGAGTATATGAATATAAGAACGACCCAAGTCCATGGAAGATCATTTGGAGTAAACTAAAAAAAACTTCATATTTTTTTATTTGTCCAATAATATTCTATTTAACTGTGATGGGAAGGCAACATTGTATATACAAATTAGAACATATGTTATTATGACAATTAACATTTACATTAATTGTGGAGAGGCCATTTTGTGTGGTGGACTTGGGTCGTTCTTTGATTCATATGGACTTGGGTCGTTCTTTGATTCATATACATGATATTCTGCTATAGAGATGGGAGAAGGATGAGAGAGGGCGCTATTATATGAATGTAAGAATGACCCAAGTCCTTCATTCTTACATTAATATAAGATTTAACTCATTCATTTCAGGCACTTCCGGGGGTAATTAGGATTTATCATTTATACACAAGATGAGTCCATGCATAAGCTACAATTTCCCATGTCAAACTGAATTTGGCAAAAAATTGGACTTGGGTCGTTCTTATATTCATATACTCAATTGTCTCCAGGAAAAATGTTTTGAATCTTTAAAAAGAAAAGTGAAAGGACAAGTTGCTATACATGCACAACAAAGATACTGATAATGATTATAGGCATGCAGGCCCGTAAGTAGAATTTTTATGGGGTGGGGGATGGGGTCAGGAGTTAGAAAAAGTCGACCACTTCCAGTTTTAATCTCCTAACGGGCAGAAAAATAAAAAGCTCCCGTGAATTTTTTTTTCTTTTTTGGTTTCATTTCTTTTGCCGGGTTTCATCGACTGACAAGCAAGAAAAAAAAAAGAAAGAAAAGAAAATTGAAGAAATACAAAAAAAAAAGGCTTCAGCTCAATTCGATGCTGCCAGTACAAACCCAATTTCATGTTTGTTTTTTTGTTTTTTTTTCAAACGGGGGAGGGTGAGTCCGCGATTCATTTTTTCTTTTTATTTCCTTTTGTTTATATTTTGACTGCTGGCAAAGGGGCGGGGGAGCCTGAACCCCCTCCCCTATAATAACCCTGATGTGGTAGGGTTAAAAAAAAAGATGTGTAACTTTGCTTCTTTTCTTTGTTAACTATGAGACGGGCATAAGTTTTTTTTTCTTGAATCTTTGCTTAGAGATATGCTTTTTCGCCATTCTGATTACAGCTAACACGTTCCCTATATATGGGGTTTTAATCCTAGCACTGCTCTTCCCCATTGCAACTGTATTAACTTCAACGAGAAGGAAGAACAAAAAATGTTAATGTCTAAAACATATAGCTTACTGAAACATATATTACTATAATTACTATTATCATTATCATTATTATTATCATGTAGGTCTAATCTATGATGGTAACAGTAATACAATGTATAGTTGAAATTACATTTCTCTAATGCACTGTATTTTTGTTGCCTTTTCTTCATTCAAATTGTGTTTTTCTTCACTTTGAGATCATCAACGACATTACGACAGAAATTTGAGTTTATTTTCTCCATTAAAAATAGTCAGGGAGTAAGTCACCATATTGGTTTATGATAACCGAAGATAAATATAATAGAAAAGACGTATTTCCCTACAGAATTCCTTCAACAATAATTCTAGAACAATTAAATGTTATTTTTATCCACGCACATTCTCTAAAATATCCTTTTTCAATGACATGAATTGATGAAACTTACGTTACCAAAACTATAGAAACTTACGTTACTACATTAATGCAGGGACCTGGTCCACTAGTTTTGAATTAGAGATCTGTGTAATCTCTAATCTTATTAGCTATTTATTGAATTTTCTTAAAACAATGTTAAATTCATTGCTTATACCTGAAATATGACATCATTAAAGCCAAGTTGAACATCAACGCCCACCAAACGATTTTTTTAAAGATACTATGATTATGTCCCCTTTTACTGCATCCTCCAAACAAACAAGAACATACAGCTGTAAATGAATTTGATATGTTTTGACGTAGAAATTCATCAACATCATAACTGCAACAATTAAATTGTCTCAGATTAAATGGGCTTTTCCGTAGATTGTCTGTTATTAACATGACAACATCTTGAAACTTACGTTACCAAAATTTGAAACATACGTTAATTAATAAATTGAGTGATTTATTTCAAAAGAATAAGCCTGTACAGCAAAGTAATTACTGGATTTTTACGGTGGAATCTACTGACTTAATAAACACACAATAAACAGAAGTAAAGCATGATTCTATGAAAAACAACAACACATTTCCAACAATCAAACACTTACTCAGTTTTTCAACACATCATGTAAAGGTATTTTGCGCGCTGCCAATGCTCAAGATGCCAGTAAAAGAGGTTGCTGAGCTATCCCATGGCCTCAAATCGACGGCACAGATTCGAGAAATATACATTTAGGTGGTAATTAATGGTGTAATTAAGCTTTCTGTCATTTGGTGGTAACGTAAGTTACATCACGTATGTTACACTTGTGGATTAAATCGTATAAGTTAGCAACATAATAATGAGTCTTTTGCCACCCATGGGTATGAGGACAATCTACTCCATAAGTCTCAACTTTAGAACAATCATTCAGAGCCATGCACCTTCATACTTTTTACAAAGATGGTAACGTATGTTACTTCTCTTATATACATCTACCTTTTTAAAATCTATATTTGCGAGATTAGCAGTCGCATGTCTTTTGAAGCTGAGTGATGAAATATTTTTTAACATAAACTTAGACCCCTTTTGGTCAGAAAAACAATACAATTGTGTAGTATTCACTGTAATAGCATTACCAAGTTTGCAGAAGATGGTAACGTATGTTTCAGCAGATCTGGCGACACATTTCCATCAGGTAGTTTGTTGTTAAAGAATGATAAGCTTATAAAGTTGTGTTAGGTTTTCATAGAACGTTCGGCTACTTTTCTGAAACTGTGAGTAAGCTTCTTCTTTATGCTCATATTTTCCCAAAAAGTTGAGAAAACATAAAAAATCATCGTTGGCGACATGCACTTTTGAGCCTGTTGGCCGAACTTAACCCTCCACCGATGGCTTAGTGGTACAATCTCGCCTTCGAAATGATTTCAGTTTTTGTCTATATGTCCCTTGGCATCACATAAAATCACCGGAATATTTTGAAAGAGCTTTTTATTTCTCCTAGGTGAGAAGGAACATAAGCGACACGATTTTTGACCAATTGCGCCGAAATAGTGGTTTTGGGCCAACAGAGGACGGGCCAGGGAGGAAGGGTCTCTTCCACACCTTTTTACGACCAGTCAAGTTTAATTGCGTTATCTATTACTAGCGCCACAGCGGTATGCCGTTAGGCAGCAACTACTAGAGTTCCCTGATCAGAAACCAACTGCACGAAGCCTCGTTTAAACTCAATTCTTAAATAAGAAAATAATGATAATGATAATGATAATAACAACAATAATAACAACAATAACATAAATGTATTGCTCTGAAAAGAAAGACAGACGGTTACATCACCACTCCTGCGCTTAATGTAGCGAGGCTCGAATTTTGGCAGTAGTTTGCATAGAGTAGATAGGGAATGCTCGTTGACCAGGGAGTTTGCGAGGTGTATGACAACACTATAGACAGAAGTAAGGACAAGTCTGTTTTCAAACCGTGTATGTCAGATATGTTGAACCCATTTTAATGGTCTCAGTCGTGTCAGTAGGGCTCCTAACGCTCATCAGCCCCCTTAAAGTGAAAACAAAGTTTTGGTAAGGGCTTGAGAACCCGTCTAGCACCATTTCATATTTGTTTGCAATATATCGAAAGAGTCGTACTAAGAAACTTACCTGGATGACGCGGTTTGCCGGAATGATGAGTCGTTTTGGAGTATTTTGAGAAAAATGATAATAGTAGGAAAACCGACTTTTATTCCAGAAGGCTCCAGACTAACTCGGTCTCAGGAAAAATTCGACCCTACTTCAGACAAATTAGGCCTACACGCAGTTTGTGATCACCATATTCTACTGGCCACTGCATAATACCAAACGAGGCGGCCTAACTGAATAGACAGGAAAGTGCGTGCTAACGTAATCCTGTACAAAACAAAACAAAACAAAAAATCACAGCGCGCGGTCCTCAAGCCTATACGCACATCAACTCAGTTGCTGAGTCGAGACGCGCGGTCTTTGAAGTTATTGTTGTTGTTTAATATCGAGCGTCTTTGATTTCATTATTTGTTTGTATGTCCCTTCTTTATGTCAGAACGTAAAAGATTTCTCGAAAAGTATTATAGGAAGTATCCTAACACATTCAAATATGATCAATTGTTTAATTCCACTAAGAAAAAGACTTTGTCAAACATTTCGAGGTTTTGTAAGGTAATAATGTCCTTTTTTAGTTAGTTACTGCACTTTATTATTTCGTTGGATTTAGTTTATTTTATATACCCTTTGCGTGATTATTTGCATCAGGCAGTGCCTGCATTGTGCGTAATTCATGTGATAGATTTACATTTGTATAGTATATCATTTATAACATACTTTTATGCAAATTTTATTTGAAAAGTATGTTGATATCTTGTATATATTTGTATTATATTTGTATATAATTATGTTCATTCTTGTTTGAAATTTTCTATTTTGTGTATTTTCAATTGACATTGTACTCCCATACCCCATGAGGGTCGTTGAGTAATATATCAAACTTCAAACTTCAAACTTCAAACTTCAGAGGTGCTTGATAGGGGCACACTAATTTTACATGCGCGCAAAAGAGGTTTTTGATGCGCGTGGTGTAACAACTCGGACCATTATACTGCGAGCAGTCAGAACACCAAGCGCTAGTTTATACAGGCCGCTCCCATAGGACAACACTGAACGATACTAATGATGATAATAACAATAATAATAATAACATGAATATACTGATAATAATTATAATAACAATAATATTATTCATAATTGTAATGATAAAAGATAACAATTATTATTTTGAAAAATGATAATAATAACACTGCTAGTATACAACTGCCAGTACTACTACTAAGGCCTGCTACTAGTACTACTACAACTAATATCTTCTTCATCTATTTTACCTGCGATAGTCTTTCTGGTTTTCCACATTGATAACTTCCAATATGATGACACTGTCTGCATGTTATTTTAGGGCATAGAATGTAACATCTTACCTATATTTTGCAGAAAATCCCGTTCAATTTGGTTAAGTGGTGACAGAGAACTCGGGATTGTTGTTAAGTATGTCATGGGTGTGTTTTTTCCAAGTTTAGCCCTTGGATGCTCTTGGAACTGCGCACTAATTTGTGAATACAATAGACAGAACTTGGAGAAAAGAAATTCCTGACATGCTCTACAAAGCTCATTTCTCGTTGACCACTAAAGCAAAGCGGATGGGGTTTTCTGAAAGATGTGGGGAACAAATTGTAGTTTCATTTATAGATATTGTTTTTGAATTGACTCACTATTCTTAAAGTTATCGTTGCGAAGAGTCCCGTTTTATTATTCCTTTCTCTTTTTTCTTTTTTCTTTTTTTTTTTTTGGGGGGGGGGGACATACGGTATTATGTCTGCTAACGTTTTTTCTATAAGGCCCTTACCAGCTATTTTCAAAGGCCCTTCCTACATCGGTAAGAATTTTACTTGGCGCAAGGTGAAATGAAGTAAAGAGAAGTAAAATTCTTGTGTCTTTCCATGGTTTACACTTGGATCTTCTTTTTCAATTTTTAATGAATTGCATAGAAGTAGGGGTGGGTGGCATAGCAAATGTTACCAGATACTTAAGAAAATAATCATCCACGCAATTTGAATGCACTGGTCATTGGTCTATGGAGGAAGGACACAGTGTAACTATTTCGGGGTGGTCTCAGTAGCACCCGTGCTAAAAAAAAAAAGAGAGAGAAGGTGAAAGAAATTAATAGAATGATGAATGCAACTCGACAAAAGGTCCATTTATTGCTACAATTGTACTATATCGATTAATTTGTGTAAACCAGTAAACACAAATATATACGACACCACAAATATGTCAAAAAAATCAATATAAAATACATACATCAATTAGAATAATATTGTGTATCCCTTAACAACGATGCTATTTTGGTGAAAATGGTCTCAGTATAGCGCAAAGACGTATCAACACCATTACAGAGAGAGAGAGAGAGAGAGAGAGAGATTAATAGAATGATGAATGCAACTCGACAAAAGGTCAAGTTGTTGTTGATTTATCGATTAATTCGTGTAAACTAGTATACACAATTAGGACAGCACAAATGAGACAAATAAATCAACATAACTGTTAAAATAATTATGAATCCTTTAACAGTTATAAACTGTTCCTGTCACTATGGCAGCGGCACAGCCAAACGAGGAAAGCGTTGGCATTAATCTTTAAGTTGACCCCGGCGTTCCAGTATTTATCATTTCTCTCATGTCATATTATTGGAAACCGCCAAGTATATGGATGCTGATCCGTATACTCGGATCTTTTTTTTTTTTTTGAATGTCTGGTTCAGTGGAATTCAATCATTGAAACCGCACATCATTAAGATAGATAGACATCCAGACTAATGTATTTGAATGCGATAAAGAAGGCTCCCTATGTGTCCAGCAACTTTGCAAAGGCCATACAACTCGGTTTCATACTGTACTATTTACATCCGCGACCAATAAAGGGTGGTGACTGTTTGAATAGAGTTGAACAAGAGCTCCTGACAAGCTTTATACGAAACCCTGGTTGTTTTGTGTCTGCATGCCTTGTATTTTCGTTATCTTTTCTGAGACCTTCATCCTGTTTCATAATGTAGAGATAAGATAATGTGGATAAGAGAACCAAAGCCGCGAAAGCGTGAGCGAGACTGCCATTTTGGATTTACGAGTGCCATAATTTTATATCTCATATTTTTTTAATGATTATCATAAAAAATTCATTCATGGCCTTGCTGGAAGCCTTTTATACGCACACCACCCATCCTGGGTAATTCGGTCAGTCACTAGTGGCACTGCTATATTTATATGAAATGAATGATAAGGTCTTTTTTTATCCAGGGTAGCCTCTTCAGTGTTTCCACTGCTTTACAAGAGGGCCCTGCTATTATTATTACCCTAGTATTAACAGGTGCCCATTTACACACCTGGATCGAGAGGGACAAGATGGGTAAAAGCATCTCGTCCAAGGACGTAAGCACTGGGCGGGATTCGAACACGGTTCCTCCTGTCGGGAGTCGGGAGTCTTATCCGCTATGCCACAGCACGCCCATAGTTAGTATTATATTTTGGATCAAAAATTTGTCTTCCATTGATTGGTTAAAAGAGCTTCACGTGATTATAGGTATTTTGAACTATTTTAGAGTGTTGGTGTGTTTGACACTCCATGAAGTACTATTTGCAAAATGACGTCACTTTTATGACGACATTTTGCAAATAGTATATACTATTTGCAAAATGATGTCACAATCACCCTTCTTTACAATCAAGTGTACGTGGTCCGTCCACGTCCGGTCCCGAATTCTAGTGTTCAGGTTTGCAGCGGCCATACGAGCGCTTGGATACATGCGACGGGCAACTCTGGCGGTGCCACGACTGCTACGTTTTTCAATTTCCGGTCTCTCGCACTGCTGCGTATTGCAGGGCTGGCGCTGCGCTGCCGCCGCAGTGCGTGCGGCTAAGCCGAACTGCGACCAGCCCCAACACGCAGTGTTGCAGTGTAACTGTGTACACGGAGCGTCCCGGGGTTAGGCTAAGCCTATAATGATTTTCACTTTTTATTCAAATTTTTGATCCAAAATATAAAACAAATATACTTTGCCTAGTTTCGACTTTCTTGTTAAAACTATGGGCCTCGGTGACTCCAAACTAGTACTATTCACTTCGGGGCTGCGCCCCTCAGTGAATAGTACTAGTTTGGAGTCACCTCTGCCCATAGTTTTAACAAGAAACTCTCAAGGCCAAGTATATTTGTATACTAAGTATGATACTCATAGTTAGTACTAAGTATAATATCAAGGAGCAGCAAACACAGCTCTATCATTTGCACTTCCTTGTCAACTGAGCTTTGTCAAATTTGTACAGTGTACACGACTTTGGTAGCAAAATGCGGTAATTCAACACTTTGTGTTATTTGAGCCCGTTTTACTTGAAAATTGACTCTGTCACATTATCCTACTCACCCGCTCCAAAGTCTAAGGGTTAAAGAGTTAGTTAAGAAGTTTGTACGAATCTCGGAAGTGCTGTACGGTTGAGGCTTTATCGCTTACCTCTTTATAGTGGATAAGACAGTTCAGGGCTCCACTCTGCGCATGCGCACAAAAAAAATATTTGTGCCCAAAGGGTGTGTTGACTTCTGAATTTGATTAGATACGCATCTGTGACGTAATGATTAATTCAAGTAATCTCTATCAATTGCTCTTGCCTTGACATCCATCTGACGGCAAAGTGGTATTTTGCAGAAACAGATTGTTAATACATTCAATGCAAAAGAT
The DNA here is from genome assembly GCF_040938485.1 of Diadema antillarum. NCBI lineage: Eukaryota > Metazoa > Echinodermata > Echinoidea > Diadematoida > Diadematidae > Diadema > Diadema antillarum. Next base: position 102,881 of record NW_027272934.1, on the reverse strand, counting down.
GAAACAAATGCTTTCCCAAGTGATAATATTGATGAATCATTCTGGTCACTTGCACTATTAAAAGCAAGCTCATTATTTGTTTGAATAGGACTGATGAACAAATACATTTTATCGATTATATACGTATTCTTGGGGGCAAGCTCATGCATTAACTTATACAATTTGATTAAGTGAAAAAACAACAACAGAAACGTCATTTGTACGCGTATACAAATTAGCTACCTCTGAACCACCTCCCTGCTCTGAACAGCACTCTGTACCTTCTTTTGCAATTACTACAGCAAGAGGGCGTTCGGCGAGGCCTATGTGCCTGCAAGAGTAGCTCTCAAGCGGCTTATGCGAAACAACAACTATGTCCCGGGCTTGATTCCCATACCCCAAACACACACACACACACACACACACACACACACACACACACCAAACATACACACGGACATACACACAAACATACACACAGACATACACACTTACAAACATGCAAACATAGCTTCAGTATACACAGTGAAAATGAGTTTAATTGTATCCATACACATTTTAACAGTGGTTGTAGGGATCCCAGTGAAATGATTTGCAAAGAGCAATAACGGGACTAGTCTTCCATGGTGTTTAACACGCCTAGCGGGCATTACAAGTTTTTACCTCTGACCGCGAACTAATAATGACCGGTAGGCTTCAAGTCCGCTCAGAGACGCACCGCGTGACCTGACTTGCCGTTATCAGTCTCACTAACGTGTGCACTAAAGTCAGTAAACAATGTCTAAGTTGGTATTAAGTGTGTTTGGAACATTTCTTCGGACATCTTGACACATGTAGCTTAATTATATTTACCGATGAAGGTAGGCCTAAATGGAAAAAAAAAATATCATAGATCCATTTTATAAAACAAATAATGCACAGCTTTAATTTTGTGACGTTATAATGAGGATGCATCTCATTCTCGGGTATTTACAATGTTGTGCAACACGCACAACATGTGTCTGCGCCTCGTGCATGTTACACCATGGTAAATATCCTCGATTGCGCTGCATCTCCACTAACGCCCATTCACATGTGCATTATTTTGTATATTAACACAGTTCCATTCAAAGCTACATCACAGGCACTCGAACTCTCGCAGGACATACGGCAATTTTCGATTTGTCACTGTCAAATTGTAAATACGGTGTAATCACTTCTTTGCCCTACACAATAGAGGCAAATATGTAGCAACAATGACATATTGTAAAGAAGTAAGGCACAAAATGGACAACGACATGCAGTATCTAGATCATCTTTAAAAGGTATAAATAGGGCTTCATAACACCGCAGATCCACCTCTGCTACATACACACTTTAAATGAACACGCATGCCGTGCTGCTATCCGCACGTTCCTCATTAAATCGTAATTACTACAGGGACAGAATGATCTGCATGGATGATTTTGATCACTGCAGACCTGTGATTCATAACGGGTTTATTACCAGCACATCAAAAATACTCAGCCAGACAATTATATTCGTTAATATCGCGAACTTGTTGGCAGACGCATGTGAAAACATACAGCTGCCGTACAACTGAGCAACCCATTATGGGGATCTGAAGAAAGAATATAGAAAGCATTTTCTGTAAAATATAAGAATTACAATTCATTCTAACTTAATATTTTAGACGAAGGGTTATCAAATTGAAAGAATCTTAATATAACTTATTATGGTCTTATATCGCTTGAATTTACGGTCATTCATTTCGGTCTGATTCAATTTGCGTTGAAACATCCATTGTAATCAATCAAAAAATTGGTGCTTTTTGTTCGTTTACCTTGAAAATTCAATATGTACACCGTGTCTTCTGTAATGCGAATGTTAGGGTTTACCACAAAAATCGCTGCTTCTCATATAACTAAACAGAAATTAATTTTTATTTACATTTCTTTCCAATTTTCCTTGTCTGACTCCCGATTTCTCTCTTTCTTTCTCTCTCTCTCTCTCTCTCTCTCTCTCTTTCTCTCTCGCTCGCCCTTTGTCACTGTGTGTTTTGGTTGGTGATAGAGTTATCAAAGTCTTCCTTATTTGATAGTATCAAGATTTGATTTGCTTTGATTTGATGAATCTCCCGTAAAGTGTGACTCACTTTTATACGTTCTTTCATTCCATATTTTCTTTAAGCTCCAGAACTAACAATCTGAAGTTTATTCTATTTAATGTACTAGGGAAACTTTCAAATAGTCACATGGTCCAGTTTTACACTCACTCTCACATTCACAAGAAAGGAGACAATTAAAGCACACATGACTTGAGAGGTTGAAAGCCAAAATTCAAGTGAGGTTTATTCACCCTGCACGGGGCAAACTTTGTGGTGAGTGGACGTTCCTAAGTACTCACTCATTTCCAAGATACCTTTCACTATTGGGATGGGAGGGTACCAAATATGGTGATGGAGAACAAAGAGTGGTATTGCATATGGATAACTCAATGAATAATATTACAACAAATAACATAAAATCTGAGACATGCATATTAATGAGATGATTATAATAAATAAATATCCAAAGCCTTATGGCTTAGTCATGGATACCACATTTTACATTTAAATGGAGTCTATACAGTCAGGACCTTTAACTCCACAGTAAGTTGCTGCTTTATAAAACAAATCATAATCAAATATCAGATATCTAAAGATGTTCTAACATGAATTTTGGATGATCCACTGGGGCTTCTCATCAATGTAACGATACGTTAAGAACCCTGATGTCAAAATTCGCATTGGTCTTTTTGTTTTGTCATTTGGATCTACGTTTACATGATCACTAGGGAAATCTTTCGCCTAAATGCGTGTGTACACGTTATACCATTGTGTTACGATCCACGGCTTTGAGCCCCAGAGGCCTACATAATGGGTTAAAGTGCCTTGTAATTATTGCTTATAGGCATGCCTACTTTGAAGATTAATCCTCGCCTCTCTTAACTAATTGATTTCAGTCCAATTCATCCAAGTTTTTGTCTCTGTTGCTTTCTGTTGTTTCTTTCTTTCATTTATCCCCGTACTCATGCTTTTTCATTAACACCGTATGGCGTCTCGTTGATGGTAATAGTAGACACCTTATTCCTTCATAGAATAGAGGCAATAGCATAGTTGTTATTTTTGTTTTGTTTTGTTGGTAATAGTTCTCATCGTTCCATGACATGAGTGAAGCAAGGCTAAATCTATTACCTAATATTGCTGTCATGGTGATGCCGGTGATAACAAAGACAATCAAAAGGCATAATGATTTCCCTCTGCCAAACTTAGTGCATAGATGCGTTGCAAGGTAATACCTAAGCGCCGTGACACAAGATGTTGTTTGTACAAGCAACCATTAACTTCCGTTGGGTGTTTTGTCTCATTTTCCTCATCAAATTAATATGCCATCAAGGCTGTACTGGTGTATTTTAAGCCCCGCAAGGACGTCATGTTGCTATGTGTGACGAGTGTGGAAAATCCCAAAGTATTATTTTGAGGGAAAGAGTTGAATTTAAAAGATAACACCCCATGCCGTGCATGAGATGCTACAGAAACTTTTTGTTTTCTCATCTAGATCTGTTGATCTGTCTTTGTATTCAGCCATTCACCTTGTTTCTGCGGGGGCAGCTTGTTTCGGATTTAATGTCATCTCAGTATACTTTCAACAATGCGGCAAAAACTCCTACAAATTATTGAAGAAATATAACCTTACCCTTTAGCGAAGTTCCAAGCCAAACCCTCCGCATGCTACACTAAATACCTGTCCAGACGTTTGTGTGTGAAATTTTTGCACATTTGACTCATTGGCTTAAAAAGGGATAAAATCATAGTTCAGTGTAACCTACCTTACAAAAGAATGACATGTTCATCAATGCATGCTGGACTCCTTGCATGAATTCGATGTTTTTAGTGGATAATATATCATCCTGAAAAAACAACAACAACGGGTCCATCCGTCTGAATTATTTTTACTAACTTTAAAATCATATGATGAAAATCCCCTAAAAAAACAAACCAACCAACAGGCAAATGAAAATATGAATTACATGAGTTTTGATAAACACAAACAAGCATCGCGGCAAGGGATACTAAACCAGCTTGTGCAGTTATTCTATTCAAATGAAGATGTTACACAGGTAGTTTGCAGCTGTACAAATTCAAGAGGACGATATTTGATGGACTCATCTTAACAGACTGATCGATTTGGCTTACAGAATATATTGCCCAGCAGTAGAGGGCGCTATACAAAATTCATGCTCTGCAAAATAGATGTTTGCTGATTCGAAGGCGCCGAATGCTCTGAATTCTCGGTATCGCCGATTGCAGAAAAACTGTGCACATTGAATTTCATTAAACTGCACAAAATACACGGTGCGATGAATCATCCCTCATAACTATACATTTTCTCGCTTTTGTCGGGGGAAAAAAAGAAATGTTTGATGTGTGTGTGCGTGTGTGTGTGCATTAGTGTTTCACTGAAAATAGTTGACAATTTTTTTTCATCAGATAAGGAATAAATAATTTGGCATCAAATCAAAGATCGGGCGTCAGAATGCTGGATAGAAAAGTTACTGTATAATGGTCATGGAACCGGTGCACCGCGGTGGCTGCGGGGCTACTATCATTCACCCTCCAAAAAAAAAAAAAACAAAACAAAACCAACAAACTAAAAAGTGAAAATTCAGGAAAAAAAAACACAAATAAAAAAAAAATGACTTTCAAGGGTTGCCCCAAAGGGGGAGGGGAGGCCATGGGATAACTGACATATGATGTATGATTTATAATGAAATTCCAGTTGCAACGAAATAGACATTCAGGCTCAACATGTTCTATAGTTCTATTGTTTACTTGTTCGGTTATAACAAACGAAAAAAAAATGGCCTGTCCCAAGGACTTCGTTAAAGTCGGTACACTACCTGAAACCTGAATGACACTTATTCTGGGTATTTGAACATCGTTTAGCAGGTGTATCATGATCCTACTGCTTAGACAGTCGCCTATAATTGCATTAGACCAGACCTCAATAGTGTATAGAGTGTGTTTAAACGAATAAGTGTAGGACTGCACTTTGAATTAATGATAGTGCTGAGTATCGATATCTCTTGGGGCCTATGCTCTTCACCATACTATCTGTGTGGCCGCTCGATCAGAGCAGATGGCTCGGATGTGCCACTGATCGTCATGCGAAGAGGAGCGTTTGGTTTAATTTTTTTTTTTAGAGCACCAGTCTCTATTCAAAAATTCGCGAAGCCTAGCCCCGATATGGAAGGTAACTTTGTCGATTAATCGTTTCGGAAGAACCAATAGTAACTAAAGGCCTATAAAGAAGTAGTGCCTCTTCCAATAGGCAATTATATGCATTTGAAATACAATGTCATTTCTCTTATATATACAATGATTTCTGTATTATCTCCTGAACTTCCTTTGTACACATTTGGTATCTCTGCTATTGTACACTGCATCTGACTTGTACCTCGCTCGGGTGATCACGCAACACTCAAGAAGTCTGTGCCGCAGACATTGTTTTCATTGTTTTCTTTTTTCTTTTTCTTTTTACTTTTTGGCGTTTATATTTCTCCAATTCAGAAATTGTCATTCCTTTAATTACATACCCAAGTAAGAAATAATCTCACATCCGCATCTGGGAATCTACACCCTACAAGCAATGCTTCTATGTAGATTCCTCATATTTCACATGTTTTATTGTCTTATAAGCTGTACGTGACAATTCATCCAGGCTTTTGTATTGTGATGTTTATGTTTTATGTATTTGTTGAAATGTGGAATATGGAACAATAAAAAACAAACAAAACAAATAAACAAACAATTGTATAATAAAAATTATATATATATATATATATATATATATATATATATATATATATATCCCTCTCTAGCTTAAGTCACTGCAGAACCAATTCCATTTAGATGCTTTTCTCTGTCATTGCTGGGCCGACAACACAAACAAATGAGCTGTCTATTACGCCTTTTTACTCGTACGACAATAAAAGGTGGGCTGCCTTGAAAACAGCCTTCAATTAAACTTATATTCATTCCCATCAAAAGATCTGTGCAAATGAATAGGATGACCATTCTTTGGCTTGTCCGTTGATACGTGTTCCCATATCAATGAATTTCGAGTGTCCTAAAACTTCCTGACTTAATAAGAGACAGTAAATGAGTGAAGATTCCATGTCTTTTCATTCAATGTTCGTTGTGGTTCGTGTTGTCTTTCATGTTGAGTAGATTGAAACTGAGAATATAACAACCCGCTTTCTCTCCACTTTTTCAAAGGCTTCGCAATATGAAGTAACAAAACAGAAACCAGACTGATTTTTACAAACACAGGTAATTAAACAGTCCTCCGATGCAAATGATTCCAGAAACGAAACAAAAAGTTGATCATATAATTAAATACACAGATAAACAACCCATGATAAAAAAGTAACCGATCATTCTTGTTGGTGCATGTCAAGAAATTGTCTTAGATGTGTCAGTTAGCTAAAATATTTCGCATGTAATTGCGTAGTTGTTTATCCAGCAATTACATATCATTCGTGAAATTAACAAATCTATATAGCGGTCGACACAATAATTATAGGCAAGGAGGATTTTGTTTGCGCGCTCTATCAAAGAATTGATATAAAGCAATTCCCTCTAGTTTGTTGGTTTGATTTGTTTCTAATCCACTGCTCGTCTCACTTTGCCTATCGAACTGGCGCCTTAGTGATGTTGTCAACGTCTTTATGTTTAATAGATACCTTGGCTTTGGAAAGACAGCGTTTCACAACATGCGCAAGGTGATGACGAACCGCAATTTGTCCATCGTTACAAGGAAACGGTTCTTGAAGACATACATACGGTCAGCTGTGACAAACGGCGCAGAGACATGGACAGTTAATAAGCCGATGAGACACAGAATAGAAAGTTTCGAGATGTGGTGGTGCTACAGGAGAATGTTGAAAATATCATGGACAGAGAAAATGGTGCTTTTGGTACGTTTATCTGGAAACTTCAATATAATATATGCCATGTCTTCTCTATTGTGAATGTTAGGGTTTACAACAAAAATCGATGCTTTTTTGTCACTAAACAGAAATTCATTTTTATTTATATTTCTCTCCAATTTTCTTTGCCTGACTCCCGGTTTCTCTCTTTTTTTTTTCTCTCTCTCTCTCTCTCTCCCTCTTTTTTTTCTGTCTCGCTCGCTCCTTGTCACTGCGTGTTTTGGTTAGTGACAATAGTAGTAAAATAGTTTGATTAATGATATAGTAATCGGAGTCTTCCTTATTTGATATTATCAAGATATGATTTGATATGATTTGATTCTACCGTAAAGTGTGACTTACCTCTTTATTACCTTCTTTCATTCCATCTTCTCTTTAAGCTGCAGAACTAACAATCTGATGTTTATTCAACATTTGATGCAGTCCATACATTCAGGACATTTAACTCCACAGTAAGTTAAAGCTTTATAAAACAAATTAATCAAAGATGAAATATCTAAAGATGTTTAATCATGAATTTTGAATGATCCACTTGGGCTCCTCATCAATGTAACGATGCGTTAAGAAACACTGATACCAAAATTCACTTTGGTCTTTTTTCTGTCATTTGGATCTACGATACATGATCGCTGGGGAAATCTTTCGCCCTAATGCGTGCGTACATGTTATACCATTAATTTATTTTGTTACGACCCACGGCTTTCAGCCCCCTTCAGAGGCCTACATAATGGGTTAAAGTGCCTTTTAACTATTGCTAATAGGCATATCTACTTTGTGGATTAATCCTCGCCTCTCTTAACTATTTTGATTTCCGTCAAATTCACCGGGGTTTTTGTCTCTGTGGTTTTCTGTTGATTCTTTCTTTCGCTTCTTCATTGGGGAGTTTTAGCTACATGGCGGGAAGACCCAGAATACGCTGAAGCAATCAGCTGTGGCAGTCCCCGTACTCGGACTCCCGTCCCATATCTAAGGACGGAGGCGTGGGGAGAAGATCGCTGATTGATTTGCTGGCTGGCTGGCTCACTCCTGCCCAGCTGCATCGGGACTGGAAGCTATTTTAACCGAATACCGTATACTCGTTTTCCACAGGACAGGACGTTTCTCGGATTTGATCATGCGCAGAAGCAAATTTTGCACACGGCATGCTCAAATACCGGCTGCGTCGTGCTTGCGAAAACTCCCTATTAACGCCGCATGCCGCCTCGTTATAGTATAAACACCTTACACTTTCATAGGATAGAGGCAGTAGCGTAATTAAATTTTTTGGTCATAGTGCTCATCGTTCCATGACAAGAGTAAAACAAGATTAAATCTATTTCTTAATAGTGCTTGTCATGGTGATGTCGGTGAGTGAAAGGCAATTAAATGGCATAATGTATTCCCTCTGCTAAATTTAGTGCATAGACACGTTGCAAGGTAAAACCTAAGCGCTGTGGCACATAATGTTTTTAGTAAAAGTTGCATGTGTTGTCTCATTTTCCTCATCAAATTAATGTGCCATCAAGGTTGTACTGGTGCCTTGTGAGCCCCGCAAGGACGTCATGTTGCTATGTGTGACGATTGTGGAAAATCCCAAAGTATTATTTTTGAGGGAAAAAGTTGAACTTAAAAGACGACACCCCATGCCGTGCATGAGAAGCAATAGATTTTTTTTTCTCTCATCTAGATCTGTTGATCTGTCTTTGTGTACAGTCATTCACCTTGTTGCTATTGGGGCAGCTTGTTTCGGATTCAATGTCATGTCATAACACTTTCAGCTATATTATGCTCCAAAGAATTCTAACAAATTATTGAAGAAACATTACCTTACCCTTTAGCGAAGTCCCAAGCCAGGTATGAAGGGTCGTCTTTCCTCTGCATGCTACACTATATACCTGTTCAGAGGTTCGTGTCTGAAATTTGTGCATATTTGACTCAGTGGCATTAAAAGGGTTAAATCATTGTACAGTGTAGCCTGTATAACAATAGAACGACATGTTCATTTACATGCTGGACACCTTGCATGAATTCGATGTTTTTAGAGGATGGCGTGATATTGTGACGAAAAACAAATAGTCCATCTGTCTGAATTATTTGATACTACATAAAAGATCATATCATCATGATAATTATCCCCTAACAAACAAACAAACAAACAAACAAACAAACAAACAAACAAGCAAATGAAACTAGAAATGTCGCTACAGCGACTGGTTATACCCCCACCAAACAACATTTCATAAGCTTTGGTCAAAACAACATTTCATAAACTTTGGTCAAAAAACTGAGGAAGTAGTTAAATCCGCAAGATCTTTCCTTGATCTTCTGCCATTAATATGCCGTTACCATGGCAACGTACTTTCGGGTACTGTCGAAAAATGCGTCTTGCACATCTACAACGAAAGGCACACATCTGTACCAAGTTTCATGGAAATTGGGCAAAAACTGAGGAAGTAGTTTGCAACACAACATTTTCCATCATTTTGGCTCATAATATGTGAGCTGTTACCATGGCAACATACTTTTTGTCACTGTCAAGAAATGTGTCATGCTGACCTATATCCTAAGACAAACATTCAATATGAATTCCATGGGAATTGGAAGAACACTGATGAAGCAGTTTTGCCATGAAGCATTTTGCCCTATATTTTACCAATAACATGCCGTTACCATGGCAACGCACTTTTTACCACTGCGGAAATATGTGTCTTGCACATTAACATATTCAGATGAACATCTGTACCTAATTTCATAAAAATTGATCAAAAACTGTGGGAGGAGTTCGCGACGCAAGATTTGTACCCATTTTTGCCCATAATATGCCGTTACCATGGCAACGTACTTTTGGGTACTGTCAAAAAATAGGTCTTGCACATCTACAACCCAAGGCACACATCTGTGCCAAGTTTTATGGGAATCGGTTGAAAACTGAGGAAGTAGTTCGCGACGCAAGATTTGCAACGGACCGACCGTCCGACCGCCCGACCGCCCGACCGCCCGACCGCCCGACCGCCCGACCGCCCGACCGACCGCCCGACCGACCGACCGCCCGACCGACCGCCCGTCCGTCCGCTGATTCCTATATACCCCCGTCAAACTTCGTTTGGCGGGGGTATAAATATAGATTATTTGAGTTCTGATAAACACAAACGAGCGTCGCGATCAGGTATACTAAACGAGCTTATAAGGTTACTGGTATTCTATTTCAATTTAGATGTCATAGCTTGCAGCTGTACAAATTCGAGAGGACGATAATTGATGGAATCATCGTAACAGATCAATGTGGCTCACAGAATATGAACACAGCCCATCAGGAGAGGGCGTTATACAAAATTCATACTCTGCAAAATAGATGTTCGCTGTTTAAATCGGTGCTCAAGGCGCCGAATGAACTGAATTCTCGGTATCGCCGATTGCAGAAAAACTTTGCATATCAAATTATATTAAATTGCGCAAAATACACGGGATGATGAAACATCACTTATGAATATGCATTATCTCGCGTTTGTCGGAAAAAAAAGGAACGTTTAATTGACACAATTTTGCCCTGCATGGACGAGGATTTTGTTGACGCACTCTTTCAAGAACTGAAATAAAGGAATTCCCTCTATTTTGTTTGTTTGCTTTGTTTTTAATTCAATGCTCGTTTCACTTTGCTCATCGAACTGGCTAATGCTAACTGGCTAACAGCCTATAAGTGATGGCATTAACGTCTTTATATATAATTGATACCTTGGGTCGGGGGCAAATAAGGTGGGCATATAAACACTTAGGCCAAGATGAGGCTGTTTAGAACCAGTTTCTATGGCGACTAATTGCTAAGACATCATACATGTTGGTATTGTATTCACCATCCTCGACTAATGATGATGAAAGTCATCAACAAATGGACAAACCATGGTTTAAAGTTACCAGCAGATCATTTCTGTTTGTTGTTTCCTCAAACCCAATCAGTTGGTGAGACACACTCTTTCCGGACCGATTCTCTAAATACCGAACTGCATACCCCTATGGTGAGGTTTAGGGAAAAGCGGAGGTTTCGTGTGTAGCATGTGGTTTATGTTAATACTTGTTCTCATTTATGTGAGAAGAATCTTATGTACCCCGAGTAGTAATAGTCACTCTTTTCTTGTTTATTCTTTAGTTTGGTCTTTAGTTGTGCCCGTGCACCTCATCCTGTTCTTCGCATTATGCTTTTGTTGGGACGTACACTGAACAAGCTATGCTATTTAGTAGGTTACATCGTATTTCTCTATAGTATTCTTTTACATTGACTGAAAATGATACATCAACCGCTATATACTATGTTTATATTTCTTTTGTATACATCCAAGCTGGACATTCTGTACTATTATATTTTGTTACATTTTATGTATGTTCCATCTAGAAATACGAAAATAGAATTGAAATTGAAATTCTAAATCTTAAATCTTCATCTCTTATCATCTTAAGGATCCTAAGATTAATGAACATTTCATACAATGTCTCCACTATAACATAATATCAGAACTCTTGTTTTGGAAAAAAAAACACAATACATGCCTTCAGATCTTTTTTGTTTTGTTTTTGTTTTTATAATGTCAAAACTAAAATAGTAGATATCATGTTCTCTCAGAAGGGGATCTAGGCTGTTGTTGTTTTTTGTTTCCTAAAGCAAGATTTGAAGTTGGAATGGCTTTAATGCTATCCCCATTATAAGGACCATGTATGGATTTTCTGTACCATTTTTGTGGTCATCGAAAAGGTCTTCTGATTTACCTAACCAGCCTAATGCGAATTACGTTCTATATGTTGTTGTTGTGATGCTATCGTTAGGTGCTCAACGGTTTAACCGAACAGTACGACAGGATCATGTTTAGTATGGAAAAGGTAAGTGCAATAAACAGAATTTAAGTTTCTTCGTCTTAATATTACTATTTTTTAAGACTTGAGATATGTTTGATGTTCAATGTTCATGAAAATCAAAGAAAATGATTGAAATGTTTGTAATTATAAAGAAAATCAAGAACATTTCTTGTTACGTAACGTGTCCAATGTCAATAAAAAATTTCATTCTCTGTTTTTTGATGATGTCTTTACTTTAAACATGAAAATGGCACGTATCTGTTGCATTGATATTTCTCATGTTTATATCATTATTGTATATATAAGTTATATATATATATATATATATATGTATATATCATATATATACATATATATATATATATAGACAGAAGTATTGGAACAAGTTCACTCGGTTGACAGTAGGTTCATCCGTATCTATTGCTACTCGGAGTTTCATGCCACCTCCATCAGGCGCAATCATCAGGCAATGATTAAATACATCCCAGAAATGCATTTGGATTGAATTAACGCATTTTTAGCGCGTGATACCACGTGTTTTGGTATCACGCGCTAAAAATGCGTAAATTCAATCCAAATGCATTTCTGGGATGTATTTAATCATTGCCTGATGATTGCGCCTGATGGAGGTGGCATGAAACTCCGAGTAGCAATATATACGGATGAACCTACTGTCAACCGAGTGAACTTGTTCCAATACTTCTGTCTAAAGCTCTTCCTTTGAGGATATCGAGCACTCTTCATAGAAGGATAGAATCACCAATTGTATATATATATATATATATATATATATATGTGACTCTGCACCTCAAAACAAACAAAAAGTCGCCAGACATGAATTTTTAGTTAAGACCATATTCTGAAAGAGCAGACTTTAAGCTTTAAAATGATGTATAACTCAAATCAAATGGACTCTCCTAACCTATCTAAATATTGGAAAGAAATCACAAACTCAGGAAAAGCGTGAACTGAGAAAAGAGGCTCAGAAGTACAGTGTCTAGTCAAGCGCTTAATCTTTACCAAACCGTGCTGGCTGTGCGATGCATGCGACAAAAAAAAAAAAAAACAGGAAGTAAACCACCAGTGTAACAACAACGAAGGGATTATCAGATTAAACTGGAATTAAGCATGCTTCATTAACACATTCTGTCCATAATTAATGCCAATTTTCAAAGCAGTAGCACTCTCCTTTCAAAAGTTATTAGAGTTGAAAGTGAAGAGTGTGGACAAGGTTTTTCAGAAATGAAAAAGGGATTCTAAAGACACACCTAATCACACTATTCTACCGAAAATGTTCGAGATAAACTGCTAAAAAAACATACTTTCCTGTCCGTTTTATGATACCAAATTTGAGCATAATGTAAAAGAAGACCCCCTCTTTCAGAAAATGTGAAAAAGTCAAGTTTGGCTAGGTTGACCCATTTCACTTATTTTCAGTCCTCACGCAAAATCAGTGTGTGCGACTTTATGTTCGTTTTGAGGTGCACGGTCACATATATATATATATATATATATATGTATAATATCATAAACGTATTATTTTGTATAGTTTCGAAAATGTTACTGTAATGCTCAAAAATGCCTAGGAACTACGAATAATAATGATAATAATATATCAATTTATAAAGCGCAAAACCTATAGACATATATTCTTCTGCGCTGCAAAAGCTTCTGATGTGCTTGATAATAATGAACAATTAAATGATAAGACATGTTTTTAGCTGTGATTTAAAAACTGCTACGGTTGGGGATTTCCAGACTTGTAATGGTAGATCATTCCAGAGTTTGGGAGCTGTACAGGCAAATGCTGTCTCCCAGTGTTGCTTTTGTTTTACCTGTTGGAATTTGTAAAAGAAGAGTGTCCTTAGAACTGCGCAAATGTGAGTGTGTCTATGAGATTTAAATACTAATAATTCGGATATGTACCTGGGGGCTTGACCGATGAGTGACTTATATACAATCAACAAAATCTTAAACAATAATATTATTCGTTTACGAATCGGACTTCGTGGACCATATGCTAGTAAAGCTCGTGGGCCTCGGTTGCTTATTGCCGAGTCGTCGGCTGTGTATGACTCTTGAGCTGTATAACTCGTGGGCAGTATTACTCGTGGGCTGTGTGGCTCGTAGGTGTCCAGCGCTTGATGAGCACCCACTTCCAGTCATTAATGATGTCAAACTTGATTGATTTACCTTCGAAGGAGAAATCCCAGCGGTAAACCTGGCCCCGTGGCTAAGCTTAGTCCCCAAATTGGACATATCGTGTTTGGGTGTAACTCTCCAAGGGACTGGTGAACACATCCAGCTGCAAGCCAAGCACATTCCACTCAACCATCCGATCTGCAACACCTTGTTTCAACATGAATGTGCCGGAGGAACCAACATACACTACGTCCTTCCTTGTAATTATATCCTATTCAGTATTATAAAAATCTAGACCGATCTATTAGCTAACTTGTAAGCGTGATATACTAAAAGCATTCAATTTAACCCAGCGGGAACTTTTTGTGATAGGGTAATGAAGAGGACTTGTGAGATCTGATATTTCGCATACCAAAATAAAAACACCAGTCCTACAAAGTAAAATTAATTTTCAGAGGAATCTAATATTCTAATTGCAGTGACGTGTACTTTTAGCATGTACGAATTATATAATCCCTATAGTGAAAAATTCGAAGTAACGATAAGATACGGAAGCCTCAATTATATTCAGGGTCTCTTTGCTTGTTGTATGACTGTTGGGCTGTAACTTTTTAACTAGATCACAACTTCTATCAACTCGATATTTCAAGGTTTACTGACTACCGACAAGACAGCCTAATGCGTCTACCGGTAAAATATGTGTTACATATATGACCTTGCCCTCTGAAAGGTTATTTCACCCATTAAGGAAATTCGCTATTCTGACTTAAATCTTTCAGATTAATTCCATATCACCCGGTCGCACTTTTAGAGGTGTCACAGTTTCACTCCTAGCTATAAAGGGAAGAACTGTAAAACGCACCAAGGCCATTTTACAAAGTGCAGTCGCTCTAAAGCAATTGCCTTCGTCGCAAATGCGCTTAATGGCATCTGTCTACATTATTGAACATAAAATGAGACCATGACCGTATGTTATAACTTTTTCATTTGAATAGCTTGCTTATCGAGCCCTTGTCTTAATGGAGGGATCTGTACGGAAACTTTAGATGGCTTCTCGTGTCTCTGTACACCGCTTTTCCTTGGAGAGCAATGTGAATATTGTAAGTTCAATTTCAAATTCATCGCCTTCTTTTTATTTTTTTTTCCACTCTACGCTTACAAACTGAAATGGCTACTTTACAAACTAAAATGGCTACCTTACAGACTGAAATGAATAACTTACAAACTGAGTACCGTGATGATGTTGACGTCTGCCGTTTTATACAAAGAACAGCAACAACTTTGTAATAGAGATCTGTGCTAGTCAGTGAGTACAAAACGAGCTAACATTAAAGAGAATTTCATAAATCATGAAAAATGTGCATTGACACTAGATTTGAAATGTTCGTAGTCAGTGTTTACCGTATGATTCAAATCCATTGTAATTCACATTCACATTACAGTGCAATAGTGGTGGTAGCTTTCTCTTTCAATTCCTTAGATTTAGCGGAAGGATAAAATCATAAAAAATTGAAAATCTCAATCCAGTAGTTTAAGAAGTCAATCTGTTTTCTGAGTCTAATTTGGTATCTGTCCCCAGTCACAATCTTATAGATTAACTTAGTGTAAGTAATTTAGAGAGTTGTAAAGTATTATCGTCATAACTCCTATGAGTCTCTGAAGCAAACAAACAAAATGCGTGTGGCTTAAAAAAGTCGATAACAGGGGGCAGCTTCTTAAAGCGTTTATTTCAACGATTTGTATTTCGATAAAGTGTATCTTTTGCATTAACGTAGAATATTAAAAACCGTCATGTGGCTACTGCTAGTTTAGCATGCAAAGTCATTTTCAGACGTACCACAGTAAGGGACAGATTTATTGACTTTGAAAGGGCTTGCTGAGTGTGTGCGTGGGGGTAGTCTTATAATATGTGAATTGATTGTATTGTTGAGTTGTTTCTGAAATGTGGATGGCCATGATCCAGTTTATATTGTTCCATCGATCATATTGATATTATACTTAATTAGATGGGTGGCCGTCACAGTTGACTCCTCGCCTCTTCAACCAATCACGTTACATCTACCACTCCAAACCGGTGACATGGTTGGCAGCGCGGGAGGCGTGCACCAAAGATGGCGCGAACCTGGTCGCTATCCAAACTCAAGAGGAAATGACGGTGATGGAGGAATTCATTACTTTGCATTTCCCCCTTCCATTGCACATCCTCAGTTTTATCTGGACAGGACTGAATGACTTAGGCTCAGAGGGAGTTTTTAGTTGGACGGGTATTGATGGTACATTGCCTTCTACAAGTGCGTTATGGGGGCAAGATAAACCAAATCTGCCACAGTTGGGAAGCTGTGTCGCCTTGGTGAGCTCCCTGGGGCCGCGGGTGAACTTAAACTATGCAGTTGCAAATTGCAATTTCATTTACCCTTACGAGTTCTAACCATACCTAAAGATATACAGCGCCCAACAATATGTTACTAGGTACACATCATGCTGCAGGTGATGCCTGCGGTGAACGTTTGCTTTTCATGGACGGAGCAAGCGCGCGGAGAGCTATAAGAAGAAGGGCAGATACATATTCACGGACAACATTGAATTTGATATTCAATGTGACTTATTTCGATTCATATTACAAACACAATACAGCGATATACCAAGCAGCCGCATTGCATTCGATTATTATAGATATAAGGTATAGGCTGTAGCTTGTCACATATTTTCATACTTAACTGTCGCCTCTCTGTTAGACTACAATATCTCTCTTTGAGGAATATCTCATTTCAATATTGCCATGTCTATTCACGATCCAGTCTATTCACGATCCAGTTTAAAACAGTGCATTTCATTCATTTTCTTGTTTACATCTGTGCAGAGGTTTCACATTTTTAGCAGTTATAAATATGCAACGGATAACTCTATATATGCAACTTTTGCAATAGGCTGTAGCTTGTCACATATTTTCATACTTACTGTTGCCTCTCTGTTAGAATACAATATCTCTCTTTGAGGAATATCTCATTTCAATATCGCCATGGGAACTATTATTATGTATTTGTTGTTTCTTGTGTTTGTGATGTAATGTATTTTGTAAGGCAGCTCACCACAAGCTTTGCTTTTTTGAGGTTCTGCCTTCCTTGTACAATTTCATGCATGTGATTTTCTACATGAAAAAGATGGAAAATAAATGTTTTACAAACTTGAACTTTTACAAACTTAAGGTTGGTGCGGGTTTTTTTCATATTCATGAAGCAGATGTCAGGAAAATAGCATACAATATTCAAGAAGTCAGTTGGTTGAGTATTATAACTACGACGGTTATCATACGATAACGCTGAAGTCAATTCCAAGAGGCTGAAATCTACAGTTCTCTTCTATTTCTTATCTTCTCCTTTTTCACTATCAGTGAGAGAGGTGTTTTTTAAGCACATGTCACTTAAAGGGATCGTATAGTATGGTTGAGACCTAATTTCACGTTTCTGACATTTTTTGATTTGATGAGATAATGAGAAACCTCTTAGAAATATGAAGAGCATATAATACCGTAAGGAATTCAACGTTTATTTGATGAAAATTAGTTTTGAAATGGCTAAGATATCAAAAACAGAGCGAATTTAATAAGTGTGGGACCCACACTTTTTTTTTACGATCGCTTTGTTTTACTTTGTTTTTGGATGTTTCAGTCATGCTAAACCCGATTTTCATCAAATAAACTTTGAATTCCTCTTAAAATAGTATGCTCTATACTAGCCTTGTATTTCATTTTGGTGTTTTCTTAGTATCTCGCAACAAGTTAAAAGCCCATTTCTTATCTCTACCATCCTTTTAAAATATTGTTAGAAGTGAGAATGTGAACCTGCGAAAGGTACAAAAGAATGATCTTGAAAGTGCTGAAGCATACGTTTAAAAAAAATATATATCCCATTTACTTACGTTCGCAGGCGTACCATATTGTGAAATTGTTGGATGGATTCTCATCAAGTAATTTGCAGAGAGCAATCACTTTACCAGACTTTAATTTTGCCTAACATACCCAATTGGAATAAAATTTTGCCATTGACCGCGTACTAATGACCGGTGTACTACCACTCAGATATTATGTGAATGACTATGGCTTTCCGAAATCACGTTCAATTAAAATCACGTGAATGTATACTTTAGGAATGTGCCCTCAGCCAGTTACAAGCGAGCAATGACTGGTATTTATACATAAAACAAGTTGACTAAAAGATATTTGAGACAACCATTAAACAACTTTAAAACAAATGATACACAGGTTTATAAGTTTGTTTGATTTTGTTTCTGCCTTTACCACAGTGACGTAACAATTCTTTTTAAATCTCTGTTCATAATTTACCTATACGTGTTTTACAATGTTATTCTGTTCATCGCATTGTGGTACTGATTTCCTGACATCTGTGTATATAAGAGTGGTTCATTGCATTTCTAAGTATTTGTTTGTTGGAAATGAAATAAATCAAATCAAATCAAATCAAGTACAATAATATGCTAGTGGAGATGCTGCTCATACTCTCTGGTATGCACAATGTTATGCAACACACACTTTGCTGCGTCTCATTCATGTTATACCCTTTTAAATATTCTCAAGTGTTCTGATCTCAACTAAAGCTTTCAAACCTGTGAATTATTTGTAAATTATCATCTTTAGTGTGTAAGTGTGTGAGTGTTTGTGTGTGCTTATCCTCTTCCCTCTCTGAATTGTTTCAGTTTCCTCATTACGTATAGACCGATTCTGTGACGCGCTATGTGTATTTTTGGCATGGGCAGCGCCATTAACGAGGTGTCTCAGCCGACCCCCCCCCCCTTCTCCTCTTCCCCACCCCCTTCCGCGCGCGGAGTGAAAAACTGATGCATGGTCGTTTTAGCCAATAGGCGTCTCGTACTGAGTGCGCGAACGCTTGCTTAGTGCGCGAACCTTTGTTACAAGTGCGTGATAAACATGTTGTCCGGGGGTGGGGGAGAGCAGGGGGGGGGGGGGGGGGGGGGTCGGCTGAGATACCCACTATGGCTGCGCCCAGTGCCACAAATTGTCTGCTGCCCTCAACGAACCCGAATCGGTCTATAGCCTTTGTTTCTCCTATTGTGACAACAGCCATAAAAAGAGGGTTCGTTACTTTTTTAAAGATATAAGGTCATCACACTCTTGCTGAAGATAATAACCGACAAATCACAGTTCTTTCTATTAGCTTCTGGGTAGTTTTTAAGCTTCTTGATAGGCTAGATTATAAAGTCATTATTTTGTTTTTCACCTTCATATTATAAATATTAAATAAGAACACAATCGGATATTTTTTTTGTCAACAGTATCGGAGTAGATCTTTTACCAATGGTGCACTTTATTATGATGTATCTCATCTTTTTTTGCCCACTTTACGATTTCACAGCAATTGGAATTGTAGCAAAATTATAACAAGTTGTGCAGCAAAGAAACCGAAGCTAACATTGGATAATTAAAAATTTGATCTCATCCAGAAACAATGGAGTGGTATTTTTTTGAGTCAGACGCAGATAATGAATATTATGATGTTTCTGGTTAAACGGGTTTATGTATTATAAAGATGTTCGTTTTAAAACGAAGTGTGTAAAGAATAATTATTGACACCCTTGGATCACAACTGGAATCATGCACCCTGACAATACAAACAAGCAATAAATTAGCAGATATTACTTGATGCTTATTCACAGTTTTGATAGGTATGAACAATGCACAAACAAATGTGAATAGATTAACTTGTTTGTCACGTTAAATGCATTTTCAGAGATTGGAAACAACAGAAACTACCTGTATTGCACTTTGGGAAACAGTTAATGAAATGACAGGGAGAAATGATATATCCCATACATGTCACTTTTTTAATTTTTCACCGACCTAAGCCTAAATTGTTGTCCACAGCTCTGATATAAGTTTTCAAAGTTGCTTCCTCTACACTTTTACAAGTAAGTGTTTCTTTACTAATACAGAAACAGATGAGTAAGAAACATGTCAGATGATTAAAACCCTTAGGTCTAGCAGGCAATTCTGTACTGGTGTTAATTCAAAAATGACACCACATGGTGTTGATTTGATATTTGTTGGTGTTAATACCAATGGTTTAACACCCGTCCAGCTTCAATAAGAGACCACACCAGCTGCTGTTACTTTGGTGTAAATTTATTTTCACATTTTTTCAAAAATCTAGTTTTTTAATGTAAAATTCTTGATCGTCGTGTTTAAATTAAAAATCAACAAGAAGTGGAGTTACTAAGAAACTCTTCAAAAAACAGTTTGAAATTTGGAAATGACACCCGGAGGTGTTAATCTAACACCATAAATGAGCACCGAAAATTTAACACCAGCTCGGTGTTCACTATTTAACACCGGACTTTTTGCAGTAGAGGGTCTATGTAAAGTGATTCCGATCCCCTTTTTACAAAAAAAAAAAAAATCATAAATATATATATAAATGCATATATTATGATTAATGACCCTTCCTTCCCAACCGTCCAATCTCCAAACAACCTTATTTCTAAAATCTTGGGGAAAAGATTATTCATAGCTGGTCTGCCATAAGCGGTTGCGTATTTTCGCAACTATCAATCATTTGCTTATCCCTTACCACTTTGGCTATACAGAATGAAAAAAAAAAACCAATAACATTACATTCATTTTCATCCATCGTTGAATAAATTGACAGAATGGTTTGCATAAAAAAAAAAATCCCGACCCAATATTGGCATTTTATGGATATGACTAACATTTGATACCATCAAATTATAAAACAAACTTATGAGCTGTGGTGTGTGCGATATATCTCTATTATGGATGAGTCATGATTAACTTTATCTTAAAGAAAAAAATATGTAGCATTCCACTCTGTTAAGAAATATAAACAGCACACGTGGTGTCCCCCAAAGATCCATAGTGGATTCTTTATTTTTTCCAAATTGTATCGATGATCTTATATTCCCTTCTTAGCTTTATACTCTTCCCAGACGATACAAACATGTCTTACTCCCACACGACTTTTAAAATTCCTATCACTTCTCTATAATCAAAAATATTGAAAGTATTCCTGCGGTTTGTTTGTAATAATTATATAGTCAATAAATAATTATCTCAAAGATAAGTCTGTAATGTTTAAGTCATATAATTCTTCAAATAGTAATTGTATGGAAAATTCCTGTGTGTTTGCGAATTGTTGATTAGAACTAACACCCCCCCCCCCATAAAAAAAAACGAGAAGAAAACACAACTGTATGCAAACACTCATGCTAGTCGGTTTAAGACTGAGCTGCAACCCTCGCAGGGTTCGCAAATCATGCATGATATGACGTGCGTAGCTGTCTATCCCCATTCCCATGACATATCTTGTGGGCGGTCGTAACTCCCCCCCCCCCCCCCCATTAGCATAACCGTGAACATTTCTGTTGAGTTGTTTATTTACACGCCCTTTCAACGAATGGATGTAGGATCATTTACATTTTTTCTTATCCATCACCTATTTCCCATTCACCCACATCACTCCCACGTCATTACCACGTGAACAGGCCATGGTGACGTCATTATCACTTGAACAGATCATGGTTTGAAGACATAAACAGACCAGAGGATGTTTCTCTTCGCTGTTCGCTCAAATCCCGCCAAGTGTAGATGGAGTACACAATTCCGGAATAATATTGTCCATCAACTGTACTGCATATAGTTGCCAACGGGTGAGACCATTGTGTTTCCCGACAAAATTAAAATCTATATCTGTTACCAATTAGAGAATGTAAAGATTTAAGAGTATTTCAAATTCAATTTCTTCCCTTTCATTTGTTTAATGAAAACAATCCTGTTTTGATTAAGAAATTGTTCAAATCTTTTCTATCCTGGATTAAAATTGTCACTCTCACACGAACATATATGTTCTTGCTATTAACCTCAGAAGATCTAAACCTTGTTTTTTTTTTGTCAATCAATTCTGCCATTTATTATTAAAGTTTGTAATGTTATCATGATGATCAGAATCATTTGTGAATTTTCTATATCAATTGGTGGCCATATTAGGTTGCTGGTAATGTTTGTAAATCATGTCATTGGTGGTGTTCATTTAAACCACTGCTCAGCTTCTGTATCCGAAGTGTTTTCATTCTGTTGGCAGAAAAATTATTCTCTTATTGTTCTCTACTGCGCAACATTGTGTCGAAAAGTCATTTTCGTCACCGTCACTCAAATGGAATCACATTTTGATGTTGTTGTTCGTACCTGAAGACACTCATCGGATAAACGGGACAGTAAGAGAGAATCAAGCTGAGGATGGAAAAAGTAAGTAAAAATTTATAGAATCTGAGTTTCATTTTCGCTTAATGTCCTTGAAAATTGTAGACAACCTTCTGTCTTGAGTGGAGTCTGACAATGAGAAGTAGATGGTTATTAGAAATAGGCAACCCCCAAAGTAAAAAAAAGGAAACAAAGCGGAAATTGACTATTTAATTTTCATATTGTTTTTGTCAATTGCTTTGAAACCTCTTCACCAACACAGTCAGCATGTTTGATTTTATCTGTGAAAATACATTTCATAAATTTGAACTGTTCACAAAGTCACGAAATACTTTGCAAGCTACAAATTCCCCTAAGATGTGTTTTCTCTGTTAGCGTAAATACAGGAAAGATATAGCAGAACTGAGTTATATCGCACTTAAGCTCTATACCTGGGAAGTTTTGCAGTCGGGATGGCTTATGAATCTGACATGCGAATGTAATAAAGATGCATGGATTTACGAAATTTATAAAGATTTAAAGATTCTCCTTGATGTAAAATAGAAGATTAGAAAGTAGCAATTGCAGCAAAGAGAGATTAAATCTACCGTCATGCACTGACAAGAATAATTTGACATTGCATTGTTTATCAGGAAAGGTATGGTTGTGAGTACGGGAAATCAAGTAACTCTCTTATTTCTATAGACAAACTTTACAAATATATATATATATATATATATATATATATCAAAATGTATCATATATATATTTAAAATATATGTATTATATATATATATATATAATATATTACATATCCGCATGAAGAGTTTGTTTGCAAAAACCGATAAGTCCATATTTGTCAAATGGAGATATTTGCGATTAAAGGTCAAGAAAAATAAAGAGAATAATAAGAAAATTTGTGCTTCTTTTGACCATAACTTCAAAAATAAACCTTTATATGTAGTGACCAATATATCATTTAAAAGGTATCATTTTGCAATTCATGACAGAGACCGTACTTCAAAATCTTCAAAAATGGACTTATCGGTTTTTGCAAACAAACTCTTCATATATACATACATATAATTAGAGTGTGAACTGCAATATGGCTGACAGTGCTCAACTTTATAGGAGCCCATGTAGTACAATACATAGTAGGATGGAAGGCGTTGCTTTATTAGTGACTTAGCTGGACAGTCTGTTTCGGCCGAGGCCTCGTCAGCAGCTAAATCAGTTTCTTTTTAAAGTATACAGTAAGACATACGGCGCTGGTGCACTCAAGCAAGCAAACAAAAGATAGAAAAGATACATACACGTGGCTATTTAACCGCACAATAATGTTGATAATATCACCGGTACTGGGCTTAACGTTACGTTAAATGGAGTAACCTTCTATTCTACGTAGTAACGCAAACACCGAATGAACAAATTGACCGGGTTCTTCGTGACGCCTTCATTCATCATGGGATCAGCGCGACCGATGCTGATGGCATCCAACTTGCCAATTAATGCCCACCGGCTTCCTCGCCGCGACTTCGGTTCCAACCAGGCCTCTGGAGACCCTCCCCCTAGAGCTATCATCGCCAGATTTGTGTTCATGCGTGACAGGAACCTTGTTCTCAACGCGTTCGAGACACGGAAGTGTCAACCGCGGGCTGGCGATGACCCAGGATCCTCCAACCGCCGAATTACCGTGCGTACCGACCCGCCTTTCAGGCTAAAAGCTCGGAGAGGTGAGCTCGCGAAGATTGCCTACGACCTACGAAAGCAGAAAGGTGTCTCTACAAAAATACTTCCCGCTGGAACCAGGATGTGCTAAAATTGAAAGAAAAGGCTGCGTCTAACTGGAATTTATATCATGTGTAATGTCATTTCACTTATTTTGTCTTTTTCATCCATGTATTTCGTACTCAAACTCTGCCATTTCTGAGTTACCTAATACAATATACTGAATTCTAATTGTTTTATACTCTGGCTATAATCGTATTCAAAGGTGACGATGATATCCACATTATCATTGTTTACAGTAGTGAAAAAGAATTGAATCATACTGTTGTATTGATAAATCGTTTTATTTTCTGATGTTCTACTGAAACCTACATCGGTCACGGGTCGGAAAAGTAGACCGACGGCCACGTTGTTTTAGAAGCAGGCTTGTTGTTTGCGGGGGGTTGCGACTCCGTATATTGTGTGTGGGTCAGGAGGCTTTAAAGCAACAACGATTCATTGAAGTACAATCGTCTGCGTGTACTAGTACCATGTATTCGTCCTCTGTTTTGATCCTCTCAGAAAGGAAAGACTATATAAGTATGTTCACGGCACCTTTTTTTTTTCTTCTTGGGGGGGGGGGGCAGTTAGATATTGTATCGTAAAGTTGGGTATTTGGAAATAACGTCAAGTTGTCCTTTTTTATCGTTAATCTGAACATCAGCATGAAATATATTGTATTAAATTCACCAAATGTTCCTGATTTATAAGAGTTTGTCTTCCTCATTAGAGGATATTCTGTCACATTACTTCATAAGATTTATTTCTTTTTCATTAAAGCAGTAGGCTTATAACGTTTCAATAGAAAAAAAAAATCTATTTGTCCTTTAATAAATCCGGATAGATTTGCTGCTGTCTTTTTATTCTGTCTGTCTGTCTGTCTGTCTCTCTCTCTCTCTCTCTCTCTCTCTCACACACACACACACACATAGATGTGTTCTGATCTATAGTGGTTGAGTAGGGAGAATGCCAGAATTGAGTTCATTTATATACTATATTTTTCTTCCACAGCTACCGAAGTACTCACTCCATGCTTTTAACAAATGCGACATGCAAAATGTATAATTTACCCAGTCCCTCTTTTTGAAGGGGTGGTAATATTTTTTTTTCTATGCTGCTAAATAAAATGTGATAATTGAATTCTATAATTTATTTCATATCATGGACAATAACTTCATCCTGCGATCGTATATGCCACGATGGAGAGGGGGTGGGTTGGCTGTCGATATCTCATGACTCGAAAGAAACGTTGAGTTTGATATTTTGTCGTCACTTTATTATTATTAGTGATGTGCTCTAAGGTAGAGCCAGTGTTGTACATGCTTATATTTTCGTTTGTCTCTGCACTGATGTTTTAATGTTTTATCTTTGTATTCATCAACAATGCCAAGTGTGCACGTCTGCTCTTGAGGAAGGTCACATGTTTGCAATTTCTAATTGAACGTACCAAAGTGCCAGCCACACAAGTTGAACCTATGCATCCCTATGTTGTCATATTTACCTCTGGAAAATTGTTTCATGCATTATTCCACCGAGTATCACATTCCATTCGTAATTGCAGTACCCCAATACTTCTTATTTGCTCACTCGCTATTTGCATCCATTCACTCTGGTGTACTTTTCGGGGTCATCCCACTAGACCGACAACCACGAGTCATACAGCCCACGAGTTCGACATTGAAAACAGGTCCATGAGTCATACAGCTCACGAGTCCTACGGCCCACGAGTTCAACACTTGGCAAATAAAGCCCATGAGACCGACACTAAGTAAAAACAGCCCACGAGTTCGACAGATACAACGCGGCGCTTAATGTGTCGGTCTCGTGGGCCTTGTTAGCTTAGTGTCGAACTCATGGGCTGTATGATTCGTGAGTTGTATAACTCATGGGCTGTATGACATGTGAGTTGTATGACTCGTGGACTATATGACTCGTGGGTGTCGGTCTCGTGAGGTGCACCCTATTTTTCCTCCTTCTTGCATAAACATGTTTTTCCAATGTCGGCATCAACTGTCCAGGTGCATGTATGTCTTAAAGACAAACATTTTTACGTGTCTTCAACCACTCTGTGTCCAGGTCAATGGCAATGTGGCTTTTCTAACATTGCTCTACATTATGGCTGCGTTTATCATCTTTCGCCTGTTTAAACGGCTTTCAAAAGCCGTTTCCAAAGCCCTTTCGAAAGCCGTTTCCAAAGCCCTTTAGAAACGGCTTCCAAAATAGTTGCGTTTATCAACTCTTCGCGAACGCGATAACTGGCCTGTCACTGCACAGCTGCATTGCGCACTTCGACCGAGGAGAAGAGGTCATAAGGCGTGCATGGTTCGTAACTGCAGTACAAAGCCGTTTCATAACAGCTTTGCGTTTATCTCGCCTCAAAAGGCTTCTAGAATCAGGTTTCTGAAAACCTGTTTAGGAAACCTGTTTCGAAAAACACATATTTGCGGCTTTCGAAAAGGCTTTCCGAAAGGGCTTTAAAAACAGCTTTGCGTTTATGAACTCGTAAAAATTCTTTGAAAGCTGTTTGGAAAACCTGTTTCTGCCGAGAAAAAAAGTTGATTAAAGCACCCTATGTTACAGTTCTCAACGACAATAGAATGAATTGCTTAGACTTTTATCACAATGCATATGAGTAATACTTTTGTAGATGTTGAGCCCTTGGAAGGCGAAAGTTTTGTAACCATTACAAATATCAAGAACAGTGATAATTCTGTTTCAAACATTTTTCCACCGCAGAATCCGATGATTTAAAACTTAATCTTGATCCAAAGGATATTCCACCTCACATGTTTTCTACAAGTTACTTCCTAGAAAAAAAGATCTCATTTCATTATGCCATTCTGACCCAAATCAATTTTTGATTCTCATTTTATATAATATTAGGCGCTAAAACCATCATTTTGATCAGTTTCGTTTATTTATTGATGAACTACAATTCACACATGGTGTCATCAGCCTTAGTGAAACGTGGTTACAGGAGGTGTCACCTTCCTCTTTATTTCATATTGATAGTTTCAAACTGATTACAAACAATAAATTGTGCAAGAAAGGAGGTTGAGTTGGTTTTTATGTAACAGAGAATTTAAACAATCGCTTACTAGAGGAGTTCAGTTTTAAGACAGAATTTCTTGAAAGTATTTTTATTGAGATAAAAGCACAAAATAAAGGAAATGCAATTGTTGGAGAAATTTACAGGCCACCAAACTCTAATTTTACTCAGCTAAGTGAATTACTCCACGGTATTTTGTCGAATAAGTATTTCAAAAACAAAACATGTTTTCTTTTGGGTGATTTTAATTTAAATCTTTTAAATTATGATGATTACAGTTGTCAAGAGTTTCTTAAACAACTTTTGTCTAAGCCTTGTATTCATCTTTAAGAAGACCTATACAAGAATCACTGACATCTCTTTTACTTTTATAGATAATATATATTTGTCAACAAGTCATTTTCTGATATTTCATCTGGTATTGTCGTTACGAATATTTCTGATCATTTTCCTGTGTATGCACTTATTGGTAGTGTCGACACTCTGGCTGAAAGTGTCAATAATTCCTGTTTTTGCGTTATATCAGACTCAAACATGAATAGTTTTATAGGAAGGTTGAAACTCGTTGATTGGTCAATTGTTTATAATCAAAATGACGTAAATCTATCTTTTGATATTTTTATAGATATTTTGATAACTGAGCTTAATATTGCTATCCCTTGTCGCAAATCCTCTAACTCAAATCATAAAAAAGTACCTCGGCAATCATAGGTTACAAAATTACTTTTAAAATCAATCAATAAGGAAAATAAACTTTATTATAAATAAATCGCAAAGTACCCACAGTTACAAAGTCCAGATATACTCAGAATCGTAATACCCTCACTTCTGCACTACGGTCAGCCAAAGAGATATATTTTATGAATCAATTTGACAAATGTAAATTTGATGTGAAAGGTACGTGGAGGGTGATAAACCGAGCGTTGAAATTTAATACTGACAATAATGCTCCTAGTTATATTCAAGAGGATGATGTCTGTATTGATGACCCCATAGATATAGACGAAGTTATAAAAGATGTTTTTTTTTTTTTTTTTTTTGTAAACATTGGGCCAAATCTGGCTGGTAAAATCCCTGAAGCGCAGCGGGAATTTCACTCCTTTCTGGGTGTTAAGAATACGGGACCTTTATCTTTTGTCCCGATTGTGATTGAATCACAATCTTTTTTGGTAAAAAATGCGATTCATGAAATAATTTCGCCTCTTTTTTATGTTCAATCAATCTTTATCTACTGGTAAAGTTCCTCGTAAAATGAAAGTAGCCAGAGTTGTTCACATTTTCAAAAAAGGGCGAAAAGACCTTGTTAATAATTATGGCCCCCATTTCTCTTTTAATTTTCACTTCAAAGATACTTGAAAGACTTGTGTATAAATGTACGCTTACTTTTCTTTTTCAGGCAAAAATATTTACTGAATCTCAATTTGGATTTCGGAAAAAAACATAGTACAACTCACGCATTACTCAAGTTTATTGATAAGATAGTTCATGCTATAGATGATGTTTCTCATACTGTAGATGCTTTCCTTGATTTCTCCAAGGCGTTTGATACAATAGATCATGATATTTTACTCTACAAGTTAAATCATTACGGAATTCGGGGAAGGGCGCTAGAAGGGTTCACCGATTATTTAACCAAAAAAAACAAACAATTTGTAAGTATCTATGGTCACGACTCCGAACCAAAACTGATTTCTTGTGGTGTTCCGCAGGGTTCCTTGTTAGGCTCACTTCTCTTTATTTTATACATTAAAGATATCCAGAACTCTTCTAAGATTCGTTCCTTCGTTTGTTTTGCTGATGATACAAATGTGTTCCTCTCTCATCAAAATCCGGATGCGCTTATGAATATAATAATAAATGATTTTTTTTTCTGTTCAATCTAGGATTTTTGTAAACACATTATCCTTAAACATTAATAAAACTCAGTATATGTTGTATAGTAATTCGCCACCATCCTGTCTTATCTCTCTCTGTCAAGATAAACCACATTGATCAGTCACAGGTCAATAGTACAAAAATTTTGGGTCTTTATATCGATAGTGATTTATCTTGGAGAACCCATGTTAATCATGTAAGCAGAATTATTGCTAGAAATACCGGGGTTCTTAACAAACTTAGCTATTATTTTCCATGTAATATTTTACAGAGCATACTATATTCAACTTTAATATCTCCCTATCTTAATTATGGGATTCTAGCGTGGGGAAATGCTTCCAAAAACCTTATTGATTCGTTATTTCTTGTACAAAAACGCGCCGTTGAAATCATTTACCACGCTGGATATTTATCCCACACGAACGAACTCTTTGTTAGTAAAACAATTTTGAAAATTCCCGAGTTATTTCATTACAACGTTGGCCTGTTAAATTTTCAACTGGCCAATTACCAGATGTATTTTCCCAAATGTTTACAAGAAATTATACAGTTCATGATTATCCAACTCGTCAACGTTACGCTTATCACCTTCCACGTACCCGAACAATTTTCGCGAGAAAAAAAACAAAAAACATTATGTTCACTGGGCCCAAGTATTGGAACAAACACTGTAACCTCATTCAAACGAAAATTTAAGCAATATTTTCTTAGCAGCTACATTGTACGGCATGCAGAGTGTATAGTACTTGTTGTTCTTTATTTTACCTCTTGTCTATCCCTTATTAGTAGTCCGACGGGATCCTAACCATGAACACTATTTTTGATCAGTCTGCCTGTTACGCTCTTCATGCACCTATTGTTCCACTCGATTATCGAAATTCTCCCGCGTGACAACTGTCGGTTACCATGGTCACACGGCCTGCATGTTTTAGGACCCATGCTGGAATGTTACTCCTGAGCTCTATTGCCTTATTACACAGCATTGTTTTCATTCACGACAAATCTCATTATTATTCCACCTTCTACATATGTATTTAGGTATGCCATATAGTTACGCCATTTGCCATACTTCACATCCCTTCAACCTCTGCAATCCCAGTTGTTGTTCTACCAATGTCCTTTCTTGAAGTAGGTTATATTGCTACATCATGTGACCTTTCCATATTTATGTAGTAACACTTATTTGATTGGATTTTTTTTGGGGGGTTTGTTTGTTTTAATCGGTTCCCCCAGTTATAGTTGGTCTTAAAAACATCTGCATTTTAAACTTCCCCTTATCTGATTTATCGGCTGTACAAGTTAATGCTTTTATGCAGGCCCCATCATATCTTTCGCATCATGACCACTGTTCAATTCGCATGTACACAGACCAAGTGTTTATACCAAATCAAACTTTTGTACATTCCGAATTCCGGAAAAAAACATGCAACCACCCATGCTATATTACTTCTGGTTGAGAAAGTTGTAAGAGCTATAGACACAAAGTCGCATACAGTCGGTCTGTTTCTGGACTACTCCAAGGCCTTTGACACAATAGATTACGAAATTCTTTTGTATAAACTAAATCATTACGGTATTCGTGGAAAGGCCTTGGAGTGGTTCAGAAGTTATCTTACCGGTCGATCTCAATTTGTTTCCGTAAATAATCATGAATCTGATATAAACTCGATTTGTTGTGGTGTTCCACAGGGCTCCCTCTTAGGTCCTCTTTTATTCATTTTATACATCAATGACTTCCGTAACTCATCCTCTCTGCTGTCTTTTCTTCTGTTCGCAGATGATACAAGTCTCTTTTATTCTCACTCAGATCCTTTATATGTTTTGCTCGATTCTCTGAATAATGAACTTAAGTTGGTGTTTGAGTGGATTCAGGCAAACAAATTGTCGCTTAACATAAATAAGACCAATTATATGGTTTTCAGTAACACAATAAAATCTCTTCCCAGGTTTAGTTTTAATGAACGGTTTACAATTAAATCAAATAGATTCAACAAATTTTTTAGGCATTTATATTGACAGTAACCTTTCATGGAAGGTACATGTTGATTATTTATGTAAATTGTTGTGCAAGAATGTTGGAATTATTCACAAACTGAAATATCTCTTCCCAAAGCCAATATTGCATTCTCTTTATACAACTTTATTATTACCTTACTTGAATTATGGAATATTAGCCTGGGGGAATTGCTCAAAGACTAAAATTGATTCGTTATTTTTGGTTCAGAAAAAGGCCTTGCGGATTATAAATCGAGCACAATTTTTTGATCATACTGATGAATTGTTTGTTTCAAGTAAATTGTTAAAAATTTCTGATTTGTATTTATATCATGTTGGAATTTTCATGTATAAGTTGAATACTGGTGACCTTCCTAGTATATTTTCTTCAATGTTTGTGAAAAACAGTGATATTCATACTTACCCTACAAGACACAGTGAATCCTATCATTTTTCTCCTGTTCGTACAGGTTTAGCCCTGAAGACAATTGCATCTACCGGCCCTTCTTTCTGGAATGAGTTAGATTCGGTTCGGTTGCACTCAAGTTCTTTAAGCTCCTTTAAGAGAAATCTCAAAGCCAATTTTCTAAAATCCTATGTGTAATATTTTCGCCGTAATTGCTTATTTTTTTTTTTGCATATACTTAAATGATGCCTCGCTCGGATGACCTCACCAGTTTGATTAACTTGCTACTTTTTTAAGCATTTATACCATAAGTTAATCATAAAACATTATTATACTATACTTTGTACATCCCGTTAACATTGTAATATTCTCGATATTTTGAATTTTGCATGTTACGTCACTTCTGACTTTGATACACTGTACTAAAACCCTATGTTATATTTTTGGAACCCACATCCTACAAGCTTTGCTTTTTAGTAGGTTCCTCATATTACACGTTAATTATATGTCCCTATACATTTGTGCATTATTGGTTCAAACTGACCATTGTGTAAAAAACTTTTCTGCTTCAAATCAAATGGAATATAAAACTTGTATGAAATGTGGAATATGGAACGTGAATAAAAAAAAAGTCTCATCTAATCTATATTTTGTATAAATTTCGTATTTATATACTTTATTGTGATATATGTGAGAAATACAAAAATAAATTGAAATTGAAATTGAAATTGAAATTGAGATTTATATTGCATATTTATACAATCATATGAAAAGTTTGATTGCCGAAAAGAGATGCATCCACTTATCACTAATACATTCACTTCAGAATGTTCGATAGTACTAAAAAACAGAGAAACTAATATATATTGTATATATATATATATATATATATATATATGTGTGTGTGTGCGTGTGTGTGTGTGTGTATGATACATATATGTATATATATATATAAATATATGTATATATATATATATATATATATATATATTATAACAATTGTAGAAATATATAAGAAATATTGTAATTGTAAAAAAAAAAAGAGAATTGTACCGGTTGCAGCTCCGAAAATATCATTGTAATTTTTACATTTAAAATGAGTATAGAAAACGTGGCAAGTTTTATCCTCTCAATGTATAGTGTTGTCGCAAGAGATGAAATGAAAAACAATAGATACAACATATCTCCGTTTTCAATATGTAGTGAACATTAAATTGCCAATATAGATAATGGAAAAAATAAATTGCTCGTGTTATTGCCCGTGAAACGTTGAGATATCGACGATAGCGAAACTTTCTTAACAGAAAGGAAGCTTTTAGAGAAGCTTCTATCATGATTAAAAAAGGCGTATACGTATCGTGTAAGAAAGTGTTACATGTGGACAATTTCAGAAGTTTTCACTTTTATATAAATGTATATAGATATAATGATTTCACGTTGTTAGCTCTTAATATAACTCATCTTGTTATGTGCATAGAACAAGCATACTTAAAAAATATTTTGTAGAAAGTTTAAAATTTGGTAAAAACTATATTCAGAGACTTGGAATTGTCATGACATTGGAACGATGTAGTATTACCTTCATGCAGAATATTCTTCCCCACCAATTCGCTCACACGAAATGATACATTGTGATGAATATGATCATGTAAATATCATAAACAATTTTCATTGCGGATTATATCACCCTTCAAAAAGCAAATAAAGTTATTTTTACAGAACCAAACACGTCAGCCGGGGTACTGCTCGCATAAGTTTATAACAAATAAAATTATTGGCTGATGAAAAACCTATAAAAGTATCGTGTGATGTAACGGTTGTCCTTATCTCTTTTTGTATTTATTTATTTATTTATTTATTTATTCATTTATATATTTGTTGCTGTTGTAAGGTTCGGCTAACAGGATTCTGCATTCTCCTCGTGTTCAGTTCTCCATCAGGTATGCTAGTATTAAACTAAGTTTATTTAAAGAAGAAATAGAGTGTAATAATTATTTTCTGATATGTCGATGTCCCCATTTACATACATGTTGGAAGTAGGCAATGTTGTATTTATTTGTCTTTTATATCAAGCCCTATCGACATAGTCAAGATAGATGTTATTTGTTTAGCAGAGGACACAAGCACGATAAACGTGTGAATTCAGTCAATTTTAAATCTCACCACCTTGAAATATTGAGGTGTCTTAGTCGTCATAGCAACATGAAAAAAATGGAACTGTATCGCATCAGGAAGGATAGAAATATCCTTGGCACCTGCAGTTGATGGTACAAGATAGTGAACAAAATTGGTCTTGTATCCCTCTTGAACAAGACATGTACTTGAATTTTTTTTTCAAAAGTTCTTCCTTTGCCATCTAATACACTGTTGATGGTTTAGTAATTGCTTGATTATGCATGCCTCTCTCACATTCAACCAAAAAAAAAAAAAATGATTCGTGTACATGTATTACAACATGATTCGTAGTTGTTTTACATTTAACTCTTGATGTGCACACACCCTTAGTCATAAATGGTGCCAAATTTGATTGATTTACTTTCAAAGGAGAGACTCTAGCCCCGAGGCTAAGCTTATCCACGAGCTTGGACGACATGTGCTCGAGTATAGTGCTCCAAGGAACTGGTGAAAACATCAAGCTTCGCGCAAAGTACATTCCACGCAACCATCCGATCTGCAACACTTTGTTTCAACGTGAATGTGCGAGAGGAGCTAACGTACACTGCGTCCTGCCTTGTAATCATCTTATACAATATCAGAGATTTATAAATCTATCTAGTAGCTGGCCTGCATGTGTATTGCCACAATCATTTAATCCACCAAGAACTTTATGTGATGTGCTATTCAAAGAATAGGACTTAAATGATTGTGAGATCAGATACGTTGATATAGTGCCACTCTGTTTCTTTACAGGAATCACCATCTTCTAATTACAGTGACATACACCTTTAGCGTAAATGAATTAGATGATCCTTAAGAAACACAGTTCAAACTGAGATCATTGGTGGCCTTGTTCATAGTATATTCAAATTCTTCTTTTTTTGGGGGTGCTTTTTGTGTTGTTGTTTTTTATTGCATGACTGTTTAGTTGTAACTTTTTCACTTCAACACAACTAGTATCAACCCAATGTGTTCGAGATAAACAGACTGAAGAAACTGTTACCTTATAGCCTACCGGCACAGATGGGTTAATGTACGTAGTGACAATAAAACTCCGAAAGATTGTTTTATCAGTGCAGGATATTCCCCATTCTGACCCCCTTTTCTTTTTCATCTCCTTGAATATCTCAGGTTATTTCTACATAATACATAGTCCCATTCGTATGTATAGAGTAACCCCTGTTTACCACCCACTTAAAAGGATACTTGTAAATTTTATCACTATATAGCGTTGTAAAAAAAAAATCATAAAGGTCATTTCCTGAAAGTACAGTCGAGAGTAATTACCCTGTAGTCGAAAATGCGCTTGATGGAAACTGTCTGCAACATTTAACACACAATAAAGACACTTTTTCATTTGAATAGCTTGCTTATCGAGCCCCTGTCTTAACGGAGGGAACTGTACGGAAACTGTAGATGGCTTCTCGTGTCGCTGTCCACTACCCTTCCTTGGAGAGCAATGTGAATATTGTAAGTTTAATTTCAAATTGAGCGCCTTCTTTGTACTTTCTTACTCCATGCAGTGGCGTATCTAGGGAAAACGGCGCCCGGGGCAAGCGCGAAAATTGGGCCCCTAATCTCTGAAAAAGTGTTCCACCCCAACCCCATCCCAGTAGGGACTTTAAACACAGTCCACAATATCATGATGTACTTTTTCAAGCACTTAAAAGGGGTCTTTTTGAGGGTGATTTAAATGTAATGAAAATTTTTGTATTTCAGCTAACAAAACATGGAATTCTTGTCATTTTTTGCTTATTAAATCTTACAATTCTAATCAAGATATAGTGACGACGATAACGATTTATACCAACAAACTGAGGACTTTAAAAAATACTCTAAATTAGTAAGCGCGAGTGAGCTGAAATTTGTATATTTCCGCGGCATCATCACGATTATTTTGTTCTTAACTCTTTTTTTATACATTTTGGCGAGCGAGCGCAGCGAGCGAGCCGAAAAATTTGTATTTCAGCTAACAAAACATGGAATTCTTGTCATTTTTTGCTTATCAAATTTTACAATTCTGATAAAGATATAGTGACGGCCTTATAGATAACGATTAATACCAACAAACTGAGGACTTAGAAAAACTACTCTAAATTAGTACGCGCGAGTGAGCCGAAATGTGTATATTTCCGCGGCATTATCACGATTTGTTCTTATCTCTTTTTTAAATAAATTTTGGCGAGCGAGCGCAGCGAGCGAGCCGAAAATTTTTGTATTTCAGCTAACAAAACATGGAATTCTTGTTATTTTTTGCTTATTAAATCTTACTATTCTAATCAAGATATAGTGACGACGATAACGATTTATACCAACAAACTGAGGACTTTAAAAAATACTCTAAATTAGTACGCGCGAGTGAGTCGAAATTTGTATATTTCTGCGTCATCATCACGTTTTGTTCTTATCTCTTTTTTGGGGATAAATTTTGGCGAGCGAGCGCAGCGAGCGAGCCGAAAAACTTTGTATTTCAGCTTACAAAACATGAAATTCTTGTCATTTTTTGCTTATTAAATCTTACAATTCTTACAAGATATAGTGACGACCCAAACTGAAGACTTTAAAAAATACTCTAAATTAGTACGAGCGAGTGAGCCGAAATTTGTATATATCCGCGTCATCATTACGTTTTGTTCTTATCTTGTTTGTTTTGGGTTGTTTGGGGTTTTTTTTGCGCCCCACCCCCCCCCCCGTATGTTCGAAACCGTTGGCGCCTTCTTTTGATCCAATTGGCGATCGCTTCAGAACGAAAGAAATGGCAGCCGCTGCTCCGTGAAACATTTGCCTGCTAAATATAAAGTGACATGACGTTGTGTGAACACAATAGACATTGTCATTTTGTCCATGTCATCATCACGTTTTGTTCTTACCTTCTTTTTTATATAAATTTTGGCGAGCAAGCGCATCGAGCGAGCCGAAAATTTTTGTACTTCAGCTTACTTACAGAACATGGAATTCTTGTGTGAACACAATAAACATTGTCATTTTGTCGGCGGCATCATTTTTTTTTTTTGGTCTTGTTTGATTTGGTTTTCTGCCCCTCCCCCTTTTCCGGGCGAGTTTTTTTCTTCTTCTTCTTCTTCTTCTCTTTTTTTTTCTTTTTTTTTCTTCTTCTTCGTTTTTTTTTCCTTTTTTTTTTCTTCTTCTTCGTTTTTTTTGCGCCCCCGGGGAGTGGCGCCCGGGGCACGTGCCCCCCTTGCCCCCCCCCCCCCTAGATACGCCACTGACTCCATGCTTTCGAACTGAAATGACTACCTTATAAACTGAGCACCGTTATAACGTTGGCATAATATAAACCTTTAACACACACACACTAACACACACAAATAGAGATCGGTACTTATGTTAGTACAAACAGAATTGATACTAAGTAGAACATTACAAATCTTGAAAAGTGTGCGTTGACACTACAGTCGAAATAAACTGTATTCGTATTGAGTGTTTGCAGTACCTCGCTATTCACCTCCCGTTGTATTTGACGTGACAGTGCTATTTTATACAGTGTATAATTCTCATTAAATATCATAATACAAGTAGTGGTTTAGCTTAGTAAGCGGTTTCGTCATAACTCATGAGTCTCTGAAACAAGCAAATAGATGTGTGTAGCTTAAAAAAAAAGTTAATGCCTGATTGCAGCTTTGAAAACGTGTAATTCAACTATTTATACATCGTCAAATTGTACCTTGTTGCCTTAGGTCGGTCAATGATGATGATCCCAATGATATTCTTCCATCAATCGTGTTAATCTACTTATTAGATATGTGCCCGTCACAGTGGACCCCTCGAGTCTATTACCAGGAGTCCTGTTACATCTACCACTCCGAACCAATGACATGGCGCGCTGCGCGGGACAAGTGCATGGAAACTGGTGGAAACCTGGTCGCCATCCAGACTCAAGAAGAAATGATGTCATTGAAGATATTTTTAAATTTGCATTTGCAGGAAAATGGTTCATCCCGTTTAATCTGGACGGGACTGAATGACATAGGTTCCGAAGGAGTTTTTAACTGGACGGGTATTGGTGGTACGCTACCTCTTGGAAATGCGTTATGGGAGGAAGGGGAACCAAATGGTAATGAGGGTGAAAATTGTGTCGTCTTAAAGGGCACTGCATACTTAGATATAACTTGTGACTACCGTTACCCTTCTCTCTGCGAAATCGGACCTTTTTAACACAACATGTTACAGTATAACTTGCACCCATATTGCAGTTTGTAATGACCGTTTTATCATTAGTCATACGTTGTCATTTCATGGACGGATTAAGCACGCAGAGAATTGAGGATGTGGAAAGTGTATATGTTGTATATGATTTATCTCGTATACCACATGAATCTTTCGCAAATGTTTGAACAATATCATTTCATGACATGTATACTTTGTATTATGTTTTGATTTTCGTAGATTGGAAATAAACTATAATTGAATTGATGATTGAATTGAAGGTAGATACGCCCTGCACATTTACGGACAACTTTGACTGAAATACACATTTGACATAACCATATCACAGACATAATATTCAGAGCTATATTATGCTATGTTTTATTGAAGAACATGAATGTGTGGGATGACGGGCTGAGTTCCATAAGCAGATGATGTTGGGAGAATTTATAGCATAGTACCATTTAAGAGGTTAGTCGGTTGGGTTGAGTATGAACTACAACTGTATACAGTGATCATCATACTATCACGCTGAAGTCAATTCAAAGAGGCTGGAATCTACAGCTTCCGTCCATGTCTATTTTAATGGGATGTCTGGAAGCACATGACACTTTGTAAGAAGGGAGAACATTGTAAGATATGAGAGTGTGAAGCTCCCTCCTGAATGTATACAAATGAATAATCTTCAAAGTAATTTAGCACATAATTCATTTGTAAGTTTCTAGCAAACCCATAGTAATTTAATAATGTATGTGGCATACCATACAGTTTTATAAGTATCTTTAGATAGATCGCATTATGTGGATGGATTTTCATAGGCTCAGAAGCGAAACTGATTGTTTTGTTTGTTTGTGTGTGTTTTTATGTATGTGTGACTGGGTGTGTGTGTGTGTGTGTGTGTGTGTGTGTGTGTATGCTTACACTATGCCCTGTTTGAATTCCATTTTCC
This sequence comes from Diadema antillarum, assembly GCF_040938485.1. NCBI lineage: Eukaryota > Metazoa > Echinodermata > Echinoidea > Diadematoida > Diadematidae > Diadema > Diadema antillarum. The sequence goes on along the minus strand of NW_027272934.1, from coordinate 64,336 downwards.
TTGTTGCGTACATTATAACCATTGTGTCTCTTATTATGATAACCACTATGCCGGAGGGAAACCGTCAATGTCTCTTAATGTTCTTATCAATGTTATCAATGTTTTAGTACCTATTGCTTCCTTAGACATGATAGAAAAAAGTCAGATTCTTCAGGAGACTTTAACAAACACAATAACAGTTCGTGTTATAATCCCCCGCCAATTGGTCAGAATTCGTCAGTAATACATTTACCTTGAACCAGCTTTTGAGTAGTTTTTAAGCTTCTTAATGTTATTATCCGGTAGCCATTTTTTTCACCGACTATAATATATCGGTACAAATTATTACCGATAGTTTTTACTATAAATCCGACTCCAATATCCACGAATTCAAGAATACTCTGGGAAAATTGTTTTTCAGTGGTATCCATGTAGGTGATTTTACCAATGGTACACTTTACTATGAGGTCTCTCATCATCCGCCTCGTTCTACAAGCTCACATAAATTAGAATTTAAGCAGAATACCCGGTAATAATAACACAAAAAAAAATCAGAAAAGAAAAGAAACGAATGATAAGATTGAATTATTGAAATCACAGTTTTAAAGGCAGGTAAAAAGTGTATTCAAGCAAAAAAGTTTTCTCTCAATGTAAACCGAACCGGTAATATGTTATTTAGTGATTTTGTCATTTTCCAGCTGATATAAACATGAATAATGATTGTTTGATTCATGTTGAATCGGTCAATTCTTATGTCTTTATATTGACCATGATTTATTATGGAAATATCACATAAATTACTTATATAAGATGCAGTCAAATAATATTAGAATTTGGAATAATCTTAAACATTTTCCCCAAGTACATGTTGAAAGATTATGTTCCATGCATATTTTACCATATCTGAAAAACGGTATAATTGCTGTTGGAATTGTGCAAAATCATACATTGGGAATATTTTCAAAAAAAAAGACGGCTATTGGTTCCGTCAATCCAGCTGGATTTTATTCTCACACAAATTATTTCTTCTTTGAAAACAGACTTCTTAAGGGTACTGATTTGTTTTTATACAGTTTGGGACCATTTATGTATCAGCTATCAACCAACGACTTACCTGACATATTTACGCATATGTTTCAGAACAACTATGTGGTTCATGCAGACGCCACAACACAAAGAGATTCTTCTTACCTTCCACGTACTCACACATTTTTTTGCTAAAAAAAAAAAAATCGTTTTCTCCGGACCCAAATTCTGGAATGATCTTCCAGCAGAATTTGTCAAATGTTCTTCTCTGTTTGTTTTTAAACAAAAAATCAACCCAATACTACTAAATGAGTATCTCCCTGACCTGATTACAATCATGAAACCTGTCATTTTAGTTTGTCCTCCTTCAATGCATGGCGGATCAATTTGATGCGTACCCCTGCTTTGCCTTGGGTTTATCGCTTATGTTCCCATATAACCACTACACTAGTACTCATACTCTCAAATCGTGGTGAACTTGATCGTAATATATGCTTGTATACCTGTACATCTTATAATATTTTTAACCAGTTCTTATTAGCTTTCTTTTTTTTTCTTTTTCCCTTTTCTTTCTCTTTTTTTTACATCTTTTGCCTTTTGTACCGTACTATTTTAGCTTTCATATAGTTCCGTCATTAGTACTTCATAGTAATAGCGTCCTATCTCCATAGCAAAACGAATTTCACCGGCGGATCGTAGAATTCCGTAAAGGGAGGGGGTGGGGCGCCTTTGCAAAATTAGAGGGGGAAGGGGCGCACGCACCCCCCTATTTGTCCATTTATTTCTACGGTTTCAATCACAAATAAATAAGGAGCGCGCGACGGGTGCGCCCTCATTGGATCCGTCACTGAATTTACATTGGTACAGTTTTTCCTGGAACCCGCGGTTACCAGGTTTGCTTTTGAGATTCCTTCATATGTCACTTGCTAAAGAGGATTGACTTTTATGTTGGGGAACCCGGGGCAAAGTGTTCCAAATGTTTGTCCTGCCAAAACGGGAATTCAAAGCAGAGTAAAGCAAGATTAGTTTGAACTCCACTTACCTTCCTACACAGATGTTAGAATTATCGCTAGGCTTGCATTCCGTTCGCACATGTAGCATGTCAGCCGTAATTACGCCACTTATGTAACAGTCCTCATTCAGATGCACGCGCACTCTCTCTAATCAGCGTACGCAACGATATTCTCCCCAGTCATCGTCCTCCAACATGAATGTTAACAACTGGTAGTTTTAGAAATGCTATTTTAGCCTTATGTCCATACATGGGCATTCGGAATGCAGAATGCCGAAGTTTTGTAACCACAGTGAATAATTTGTTCTCTGTCCAAGATGCTTACGATTATCTAAATCACACAGGAGAGTGTTACCAACGAATTTAAACCACTGTGTTAGGTTGCCAAGCAACTCTTTTTTTCCGGAACTTATGTCAATTCCTCACTTCTATTCTTTTTATAATTATTATCATTGTGTAATTTCCTTGGTACCCACAGGCCATCTGGAGCCACCTTTCATGTCACTTGCCGAAAATGTCCTGACATACTTGCATAGTTCGTTTTGTATACGTTGACTCTAGTATACGTTGACTCTGGTTCCCAGTAGACACAGCATTTTTTTTTTCTCTCTCTCTCTTTAGTTTCGCACATCACAGACATTTAAGATGTCAAACTCATCAGTACTGCCCTCTACAGGTGCCTTCGTGGACACAAGCAACGAACATCACGTTCACCCTTTGATCCACAATACAATAGACACAGCATTCAATTCAATTAATGATGATGACTTTTTTGATACGGCCGGGCCTTCTTTGGCAGAATGTGAAGCAAATGTCACTCAAAATGATACTTTTTTTGATAATCATGTTTCAGATAGTTTTAATTCATTGTCGCAAGAATTTGAATATGATTTTGACGTAGAAAACCAATTACAAAGTCCATCTTCTGAATATCTCACTCTCAACCAGTTTAATAATGTTGTTAAGGAGTATGATGATACCACCTTTTCTCTTATACATTTCAACATTAGAAGTATTAATAAACATTTTGAAGAATTGCAGTTGTTTTTGAATAAACCCATCAGGCAAAAATTCTCAGTGATAGGTTTGACCGAAACCTGGCTTTCCCAGGATTCAAGTCTTCCATACGCTCTCGACGGATATGATTTTGTCGTTAACAACAGGCAACATAGGGTGGGTGGGGGCGTTGCGTTATACGTTTCACAAATGTATGATTATGTAGTTCGTGATGAGCTTAACAGCATGACTGATTTGATTGAATCTCTTTTTATTGAAATATCTGTTCCTGGCAGTAAGAATATTATCATAGGTGTAGTATATAGACCTCCTAATACAAACACTAAATCATTTTTAGATTATTTTTCGGATTTGGTGAAGAACCCAATTTTTATTCACAAAAAATGCTTCATAATGGGAGATTTTAATATAGACTTATTAAAACAAAATAATATGTCACAAGATTTTTTGGAAATATTTTTATCTGCTTCTTTTTTGCCTTTGATATCTAAGCCCACACGAATAGTTAATGAATCTGCCACCCTTATTGATAATATATTTTGTAATATTCTTCCTCCTCCCGATTCCCTTATACTACTTTCAGATATAACAGACCATTTCCCCATCTCTACTAGTTTCTCTTTAAATGATAGTATTGATAATAAATATGGTTGTTTATTGAGACGAAGAATCACTCATGAAAACATAGCCAGTCTAGGTGCTAGTTTAGACATGACAGACTGGTCTTGTGTCTTTGATACAAATGATGTAAATTTGTCTTTTGAATATTTTATGCAGAAGTTTCTTCGACTCTTGGATATCCATATTCCAAAACGTAGACAAAAACAATCTGATTATAAAAAAATACCTAGGCTCCCATGGATCTCTAAATCACTTTTACGTTCAATAAACAGAAAGAATAATTTATATTATAAATTTAAAATGAAACCTACTGAGCAATTGAAACTTAAATATACTAGTTATAAAAATACGTTGACGAAAATTATACGTATAGAAAAGAGAAAATATTATACCAAGCAGTTATATTTGTATAGGCATGATATGCAAAACACATGGAAGGTTTTAAAGCAAGCAATGAATATATCAAATGATAAATGTAATATTACTAAAATTAGGTTTGAAGATGAAATCATTGAAGATTCTCATCAGATTTGTAATATTTTGAATAATCATTTTTCTTTAATCGGGGAAAACCTTGCAAGCAATATACCCCATTCAACGAAACATTTTACAGAATTTTTAGGTCCACCAAATTCTAGTTCAATGTTTCTTAGTCCAACATATAAGCAGGAGATAATTAATATTGTTTCAGATTTTAGTTCTAAAAAAAGTGCTGGACATGATGACATCAGTAATTTTCTTTTGAAGGGGGTAATATCTTCAATTGCGGATCCTTTAGCTCACATATTCAATTTATCTCTTTCCAATGGCATTGTCCCTGAGAGCATGAAAATAGCAAAAGTTATTCCTTTGTTTAAAAAAGGCGACAAATTAGATGTTAATAATTACCGACCGATTTCTTTGTTATGTACATTGTCCAAAATTCTTGAAAAAATCGTTCATAAAAGAACTATTACTTTTTTTAAATTCAATCATATACTTTCAAATTCTCAGTTCGGATTTAGAGAAAAACACAGCACAACACATGCATTATTAACTTTTGTAGAAAAAGTGGCACACGCTATTGACAGATCTTCGCATCTAATAGGTTTGTTCCTGGACTTCTCCAAGGCCTTCGACACCATTAATCATGATATTTTACTTGATAAATTACATCATTATGGAGTGCGTGGGAAGGCCTTGGAGTGGTTCAGGAGCTACCTCATGAACAGGAAGCAATATGTCTCTTTGAATGGGTATAATTCACAAATGTTGAATATCAAATGTGGGGTCCCACAGGGAAGTTTATTAGGTCCGCTTTTGTTTCTTGTTTATATAAATGATTTTTGTAGGTCATCAGATGTTCTTTCCTTTATTCTCTTTGCGGATGACTCAAATTTATTTTTTTCAAATATATTTGAAACAATGTTTCCAAGAAATCAGTCCGTCCACAATTACCCAACGAGGCGTTCGAATGAGTTTCATTTGCCCTTTTTCAGAACTCTTCTGGCCCAGAACACCTTTATTTATGATGGGCCAAAGTTTTGGAACTCACTTCCTAATGATATTGTAACAGTGCGAACTTTGAATTCTTTCAAGAATAAATTGAAATTATTTTTATTGAAATCTTATAACATATTACCGAACTAGGTTTGTTTCATTAACTCAATTAAGTTATCACTTATTTTTATGCATTAATCATTACACATCAATTATTTTCTATCATGAGAGTAAAATAATCTGTCGAATATAAGTTCTCCTCAAATATGACAGTCATCGAACAATGCATCATTGTGTCTATTCTTTGCTTTTAATATGTCCGCGCTTTTGTAGTTTTTCTGGTATATGTACCCAATCCTTATATTCACAATATCGTTCAAGGGTGCGTATTACTACTCCTATACGTCCTGGAAATCTGTTTGCTTGTGTCCACGATGGCGTGTTTTTTTTTTTTGTTTGTTTTTTTTTTTTTGTTTTCGTTCTTTCCTGTTATTTCATTTCTTGTCAGTTGACATTGGTTTCTTCGATTTTGTTTCATATATTTGTTTGTAGTTTCATGAAGCCATTATTTGCTTTTTATGTATATATTTCTGAGGGTCCCATATCGTACAAGCTTGGCTTTTTAGTGGGACCCTCCATTTCCATTACCATTCGTGTAATATGCATATGTATATACCTTATAAATGCAATTATATGTCGTTACTCATCATCACATGTATCTTGTTGATGTACGTTTATCGAAATTACTACAAATTTGTTTTGTTTATGCATTGAATATAATTTCTCCTGTTTATTTAATGGAAATGAAAATAAAGTTGAACTTGAAGATTTCTTTTTATACTATTGCCTTAGGACTACTGCTAACAAATGGCAGTAAAATTTGTTTTCAAATGATCAGTTTTACCAATTACTGTGTATTTGAAAAAAAGTATGAAAATTCCACTTTCCCGCAGACCATTGGGGCAAAGTGGAATACTAAACTTAAGGTGAGCGGCATGCGTGGAAACGCACCAAACTTCATTTTACCAACAAGCCCATTAGTTAACATGTTCCACCTTGCCCTGCCCACTTTGCCCCAACCATGTATAATTTTCCCAACATGCATCACTGTGACGTCGGCCATTATTTGCTAGCCCTGATTCCATGATTCATGGAAGCTTAAATTACTTTGTATTACTTTATATGGAAATAAAATCATTTTGAAATGAATTGAATTGAATCAAATTGAAATCCATGCATAGTTGTTACCATGGTTTTCGAGATACGCTACTATTTCAGATAAGCATGATAATTTGGCATAAAGTATATAATCATCAATTGTTGGTTTTGTGGTATGCAAGACAGATATTTGCCCTTAAGACACATATACAATTATTTATTTGCACAGCTCTGATATAAAAATATGGAGCCTCCCTAGAGGGATCTTGGTGCATGAGCTTTAGATTAAAGACTGAATATACATAGGGTAAACGGGGGTGTTTCACTTTGCCTGTGTTCCTTTTTGCCCCGGGTTCCCGTACACAATTATGCTGGCACACTTTCTTGACATGACGCACCTTATATCATATTTTGTATCTTGCTTGTATTTTTTGTGTGTTTTTGCTTAGTATTATGTAAAGATGTGAAGTGAAATATGAAAATAAACACGTGCTTGAACAATTCACTGTGTCTCGAGTGTAAGACCACTCCAATTCCAGTAATT